>NC_069499.1:1503151015-1503231015 GCF_027579735.1 Bombina bombina | reverse complement strand
CACCTATGTATAGGTGTGTTGGGTTCTCTGGGGGCTAAATGGCCTTATTTTTAGGTAGCGCATTCCAGTTTTTCAACTTGGAATTTTCACATCGGTCATCATGAACCCAGTGCCTATTTGGGACATTTCTGAAGCAGGCCAATGGAATTTACCCCCATCAAACCATATATTTTTGAAAAGTAGACACCCTAGGGTATTTCAAATGCTGGTATTTTAACACTTTCCATGCACTAATTCAACCACTAGTCTTTGTCAAACTTTTGGGTAATCATTTTTTTGTGTTATTTTTCAGACACATTGTACTTTAGGCATGGATTTTCAGTTCCTGTTATGTGTTACTGCCAAAAACCACCTCAATATGTGTTCAACAATATCTCCTGAGTACAGTGATACCACCTATGTATAGATGTGTCGGGTTCGCTGGGGGCTAAATGGCCTTATTTTTAGGTAGCACATTCCAGTTTTTCAACTTGGAATTTTCACATTGGTCATCATGCACCCATGTCCTATTTGGGACATTTCTGAAGCTGGCCAATGGAATTTACCCCCATCAAACCATATATTTTTGAAAAGTAGACACCCTAGGGTATTTCAAATGCTGGTATTTTAACACTTTCCATGCACTAATTCAACCACTAGTCTTTGTCAAACTTTTGGGTAGTCATTTTTTTGTGTTATTTTTCACACACATTGTACTTTAGGCATGTATTTTCAGTTCCTGTTATGTGTTACTGCCAAAAACCACCTCAATATGTGTTCAACAATATCTCCTGAGTACAGTGATACCACCTATGTATAGGTGTGTTGGGTTCTCTGGGGGCTAAATGGCCTTATTTTTAGGTAGCGCATTCCAGTTTTTCAACTTGGAATTTTCACATCGGTCATCATGCACCCATGTCCTATTTGGGACATTTCTGAAGCTGGCCAATGGAATTTACCCCCATCAAACCATATATTTTTGAAAAGTAGACACCCTAGGGTATTTCAAATGCTGGTATTTTAACACTTTCCATGCACTAATTCAACCACTAGTCTTTGTCAAACTTTTGGGTAGTCATTTTTTTGTGTTATTTTTCACACACATTGTACTTTAGGCATGTATTTTCAGTTCCTGTTATGTGTTACTGCCAAAAACCACCTCAATATGTGTTCAACAACATCTCCCGAGTACAGTGATACCACCTATGTATAGGTGTGTTGGGTTCTCTGGGGGCTAAATGGCCTTATTTTTAGGTAGCGCATTCCAGTTTTTCAACTTGGAATTTTCACATCGGTCATCATGCACCCATGTCCTATTTGGGACATTTCTGAAGCTGGCCAATGGAATTTACCCCCATCAAACCATATATTTTTGAAAAGTAGACACCCTAGGGTATTTCAAATGCTGGTATTTTAACACTTTCCATGCACTAATTCAACCACTAGTCTTTGTCAAACTTTTGGGTAATCATTTTTTTGTGTTATTTTTCAGACACATTGTACTTTAGGCATGTATTTTCAGTTCCTGTTATGTGTTACTGCCAAAAACCACCTCAATATGTGTTCAACAATATCTCCTGAGTACAGTGATACCACCTATGTATAGATGTGTCGGGTTCGCTGGGGGCTAAACGGCCTTATTTTTAGGTAGCACATTCCAGTTTTTCAACTTGGAATTTTCACATTGGTCATCATGCACCCATGTCCTATTTGGGACATTTCTGAAGCTGGCCAATGGAGTTTTACCCATCTAACCATATATTTTTGAAAAGTAGACACCCTAGGGTATTTCAAATGCTGGTATTTTAACACTTTCCATGCACTAATTCAACCACTAGTCTTTGTCAAACTTTTGGGTAGTCATTTTTTTGTGTTATTTTTCACACATATTGTACTTTAGGCATGTATTTTCAGTTCCTGTTATGTGTTACTGCCAAAAACCACCTCAATATGTGTTCAACAACATCTCCCGAGTACAGTGATACCACCTATGTATAGGTGTGTCGGGTTCTCTGGGGGCTAAATGGCCTTATTTTTAGGTAGCGCATTCCAGTTTTTCAACTTGGAATTTTCACATCGGTCATCATGCACCCATGTCCTATTTGGGACATTTCTGAAGCTGGCCAATGGAATTTACACCCATCAAACCATATATTTTTGAAAAGTAGACACCCTAGGGTATTTCAAATGCTGGTATTTTAACACTTTCCATGCACTAATTCAACCACTAGTCTTTGTCAAACTTTTGGGTAGTCATTTTTTTGTGTTATTTTTCACACACATTGTACTTTAGGCATGTATTTTCAGTTCCTGTTATGTGTTACTGCCAAAAACCACCTCAATATGTGTTCAACAACATCTCTCGAGTACAGTGATACCACCTATGTATAGGTGTGTCGGGTTCTCTGGGGGCTAAATGGCCTTATTTTTAGGTAGCGCATTCAAGTTTTTCAACTTGGAATTTTCACATCGGTCATAATGCACCTATGTCCTATTTGGGACATTTCTGAAGCTGGCCAATGGAATTTACCCCCATCAAACCATATATTTTTGAAAAGTAGACACCCTAGGGTATTTCAAATGCTGGTATTTTAACACTTTCCATGCACTAATTCAACCGCTAGTCTTTGTCAAACTTTTGTGTAGTCATTTTTTTGTGTTATTTTTCACACACATTGTACTTTAGGCATGTATTTTCAGTTCCTGTTATGTGTTACTGCCAAAAACCACCTCAATATGTGTTCAACAACATCTTCTGAGTACAGTGATACCACCTATGTATAGGTGTGTTGGGTTCTCTGGGGGCTAAATGGCCTTATTTTTAGGTAGCGCATTCCAGTTTTTCAACTTGGAATTTTCACATCGGTCATCATGCACCCATGTCCTATTTGGGACATTTCTGAAGCTGGCCAATGGAATTTACCCCCATCACACCATATATTTTTGAAAAGTAGACACCCTAGGGTTTTTCAAATGCTGATATTTTAACACTTTCCATGCACTAATTCAACCACCAGTCTTTGTCAAACTTTTGGGTAGTCATTTTTTTGTGTTATTTTTCACACACATTGTACTTTAGGCATGGATTTTCAGTTCCTGTTATGTGTTACTGCCAAAAACCACCTCAATATGTGTTCAACAACATCTCCTGAGTACAGTGATACCACCTATGTATAGGTGTGTCGGGGTCTCTGGGGCTAAATGGCCTTATTTTTAGGTAGCGCATTCCAGTTTTTCAACTTGGAATTTTCACATCGGTCATCATGCACCCATGTCCTATTTGGGACATTTCTGAAGCTGGCCAATGGAATTAACCCCCATCAAACCATATATTTTTGAAAAGTAGACACCCTAGGGTTTTTCAAATGATGATATTTTAACACTTTCCATGCACTAATTCCACCACCAGTCTTTGTCAAACTTTTGGGTAGTCATTTTTGTGTGTTATTTTTCACACACATTGTACTTTAGGCATGGATTTTCAGTTCCTGTTATGTGTTACTGCCAAAAACCACCTCAATATGTGTTCAACAACATCTCCTGAGTACAGTGATACCACCTATGTATAGGTGTGTCGGGTTCTCTGGGGGCTAAATGGCCTTATTTTTAGGTAGCTCATTCCAGTTTTTCAACTTGGAATTTTCACATCGGTCATCATGCACCCATGTCCTATTTGGGACATTTCGGAAGCTGGCCAATGGAATTTACCCCCATCAAACCATATATTTTTGAAAAGTAGACTCCCTAGGGTTTTTCAAATGCTGATATTTTAACACTTTCCATGCACTAATTCAACCACCAGTCTTTGTCAAACTTTTGGGTAGTCATTTTTTTGTGTTATTTTTCACACACATTGTACTTTAGGCATGGATTTTCAGTTCCTGTTATGTGTTACTGCCAAAAACCACCTCAATGTGTGTTCAACAACATCTCCTGAGTACAGTGATACCACCTATGTATAGGTGTGTCGGGTTCTCTGGGGGCTAAATGGCCTTATTTTTAGGTAGCGCATTCCAGTTTTTCAACTTGGAATTTTCACATCGGTCATCATGCACCCATGTCCTATTTGGGACATTTCTGAAGCTGGCCAATGGAATTAACCCCCATCAAACCATATATTTTTGAAAAGTAGACACCCTAGGGTTTTTCAAATTATGATATTTTAACACTTTCCATGCACTAATTCCACCACCAGTCTTTGTCAAACTTTTGGGTAGTCATTTTTGTGTGTTATTTTTCACACACATTGTACTTTAGGCATGGATTTTCAGTTCCTGTTATGTGTTACTGCCAAAAACCACCTCAATATGTGTTCAACAACATCTCCTGAGTACAGTGATACCACCTATGTATAGGTGTGTCGGGTTCTCTGGGGGCTAAATGGCCTTATTTTTAGGTAGCTCATTCCAGTTTTTCAACTTGGAATTTTCACATCGGTCATCATGCACCCATGTCCTATTTGGGACATTTCGGAAGCTGGCCAATGGAATTTACCCCCATCAAACCATATATTTTTGAAAAGTAGACTCCCTAGGGTTTTTCAAATGCTGATATTTTAACACTTTCCATGCACTAATTCAACCACCAGTCTTTGTCAAACTTTTGGGTAGTCATTTTTTTGTGTTATTTTTCACACACATTGTACTTTAGGCATGGATTTTCAGTTCCTGTTATGTGTTACTGCCAAAAACCACCTCAATATGTGTTCAACAACATCTCCTGAGTACAGTGATACCACCTATGTATAGGTGTGTCGTGTTCTCTGGGGGCTAAATGGCCTTATTTTTAGGTAGCGCATTCCAGTTTTTCAACTTGGAATTTTCACATCGGTCATCATGCACCCATGTCCTATTTGGGACATTTCTGAAGCTGGCCAATGGAATTTACCCCCATCAAACCATATATTTTTTAAATGTAGATACCCTAGGGTTTTTCAAATGCTGATATTTTAACACTTTCCATGCACTAATTCAACCACTAGTCTTTGTCAAACTTTTGGGTAGTCATTTTTTTGTGTTATTTTTCACACACATTGTACTTTAGGCATGGATTTTCAGTTCCTGTTATGTGTTACTGCCAAAAAACACCTCAATATGTGTTCAACAACCTCTCTTGAGTACAGTGATACCACCCATGTATAGGTGTGTTGGGTTCTCTGGGGGCTAAAAGGCCTTATTTTTAGGAAGCCCATTCCATTTTTTCCACTTTGAATTTTCACATCCCATGCACCCATGTCCTATTTAGGACATTTCTGAAGCCGGCCAATGTAATTTACCTCAATCAAACCATATATTTTTGAAAAGTAGACTTCCTAGGGTATTTCAAATGCAGGTATTTTAACACTTTCCATGCACTAATTTAACCACTAGTCTTTGTCAAACTATTGGGCATTCATATTTTTGTGTTATTGTTCACATACATTGTACTTTAGACATGGATTCACAGCTCCTGTTATGTGTTACTACCAAAGAAGACACCAATATGTGGTCACCAACATCTCCTGAGTTCAGTGATACCACCTATGCATAGGTTTGGTGGCTTGTTTGGGGGGGTGCAATGCCAAATGTCTGACATGCGTTTGTGATTTTTTTTCACATTTAACATATTTTCTTTGCCTATCGTCTTTTTGGGGGGTCTTTTAACATACCCCAATTTATTTGTTTTCCATGAATGTGCATATATTTGAAAAGTTGACACCCCAAGGTATTGTATATGGTGTGCTTTGATGCCTTTGAAGCAACCGTTTTAGCCCAAAAAATTGGAGAAAGTGTATGGTGGTTATTTTTCATTTTTCATTTTTACAGACACATTGCTTTTTGACTATGATTTAGGAGAGACTGTTGTAAGTTATTGCAAAAGAATACTTCAGGTTGTTTTCTGCAAGGCACCCTGAGTACACCTATGCCCCCCATGCATAGGTTTGCCAGGATTTTGGGAAGGTTATGTAACAAATTTATGACTTGTGATTTTAGTTATTAACAATGAGAGTATTTCTTCTGATAGGCCTATCTTTAGTTTGTGGCCTATCGCATACCCCACTTTTATTTATTGCCATGAAAGTGTATATTTTTTAAAGTTGACACCCCAAGGTATTGTATATGTTGTGCTTTGATGCCTTTGAAGCAACCGTTTTAGACCAAAAAATTGGAGAAAGTGTACTCTGTACTTAAGTGCCAACAGCTCCTCTTGGCGCAGAGCTGAGGTCTCCCCCCTTCGTAGCCGGGTGCGTACAAGTTGTCCTGGGAAACCTGCGCGGTTCTTTTTAATTGTACCGCAAGCTACTGTATCAAAGCAATACAGTAGCTTGAACAAAAGGACACTTGTATAAAAATTGTCTAAGTACAAGTGATACCCTTTGTTCATTAGGGGTAATATCAGGTCCCAGACAATCTTGCCAGTGGTTCCCATATGTTCTGGGCAACCTGGAGGGTCAAGGTGGCTATCCTTTCCCTCATACACCCGGAAGGCCTGAGTATACCCAGTCTCGCTGTCACAGAGCTTATACACCTTTACCCCATATCTGGAGCGTTTGGAAGGAATATACTGCTTGAATCCCAGCCTTCCCTTATACTTCATTAGGGATTCATCAACGCATATATTCCTTCCAGGTGTATAAGCCTCTGCAAACCTGGCAGAAAAGTGGGTTATCAGGGGGCGGATTTTATACAGCCTGTCAAATTGGGGATGCTCCCTAGGGGGGCACAGGCTGTTGTCGCTGAAGTGCATGAAATGCAGAATCATTTCATACCTCTTCCTCGACATAGTCTGGGAGAAAATGGGGGTAGAGCAGATGGGGCTACTACTCCAGTAGGAGCGAATGGAGGGTTTCTTTATGATGCCCATCAGCATAGTCAATGCCCAGAATTTTTTGAATTCTGGCACATTGATGGGGGCCCATTGCTGCTTTGCCAAATATGTTCCAGGCTTTGCAGCACGGAACTGATGGGCATATAAATTAGTTTGGGCGACAATGTTCCCCAATATATCATCGCCCAGAAACACTTCCAGAAACTGCTGGGGGCTAAAACCTGCCACATCTATATTTATGCCAGCATTTGCTGTGAAGGGTGGGATATCTGGCCTCTGGAGATGAGGCGTTACGCACTCTTCAGCAGCAATGGCAGCAACACGCCTCCTTCTGGCAGGGGGGATAGCAGGGGGGCTGGCAGGGGGGTAGCAGGGGGGCTGGCAGGGGGGCTAGCAGCCACAAATACATCACTATCAGTTGAGACTTCATCTAGTTATGTATCTGAGCACATGGCAGGGTCAAAATTGGGGTCTGAGTCAGAAATAGAGGCATCTGACTCTGACGCAAGGATGGCATACGCCTCCTCAGCACTATATCTTTTCTGTGACATTTTTGTATCTGTCACAGAAAACAATTACTAAAAAAAATTAAATTAACTAAATTAATTAACTAAATTAACTAGCAAAAAAGTACAGCTATGCTACTGCCAGTGATTTATAGCGATCACTGGCAAGCTAGGGGTTAATGGCTCTGAAAATTAAATTAACTAAATGTTTCTGAAAAGAGCCTTTGGGTTTTTAAAAAATTACAACAACAAAATTAACCCCTAAAAAAATGCACAGACAGCAAAAAAGTACAGCTATGCAACTGCCAGTGATTTATAGCGATCACTGGCAAGCTAGGGGTTAATGGCTCTGAAAATTAAATTAAATTAACTAAATTAATTAACTAAATTAACTAGCAAAAAAGTACAGCTATGCTACTGCCAGTGATTTATAGCGATCACTGGCAAGCTAGGGGTTAATGGCTCTGAAAATTAAATTAAATTAACTAAATGTTTCTGAAAAGAGCCTTTGGGTTTTTAAAAAATTACAACAACAAAATTAACCCCTAAAAAATGCACAGACAGCAAAAAAAGTACAGCTATGCAACTGCCAGTGATTTATAGTGATCACTGGCAAGCTAGGGGTTAATGGCTCTGAAAATTAAATTAAATTAACTAAATGTTTCTGAAAAGAGCCTTTGGGTTTTTAAAAAATTACAACAACAAAATTAACCCCTAAAAAAATGCACAGACAGCAAAATGCAGCAAAGAAAAAGTGCACCTATGCTACTGCCAGTGATATATAGTGATCACTGGCAAGCTAGGGGTTAATGGCTCTGAAAAGAGCCTTTGGTTCTATATTTTTTTAACAAATAAAATAAATAAATATCTCTCTGCTAAATACAGGTCTCTCTCTCTCTCCAACAAAATGGCAAGTGAGGAGAGGGAGGGAGATCCACACTGATCATAGTCAATATTTACAAATATTGACATGATCAGACAAATGGGGTATTTTATTATTATTTTTTTTTTAGGGTGGGAGGCTCAGATTGGGTGACCCTAGCTTGCCCCTATGATGATGCAGGCTAGGGACACCCCCAGAGGCCCCATGATGCACTGGGCATCGCCATCTTTTATTTTATTCGTTTTTTTTTACTTTTTTACTTTTATTTTACAACTAACTAAGTGCCTCGACCCACCGAGGCACTTAGCACACAAGCAGAGCATCGGAAGCGTGTCCGATCGCTTCCGATGCTCTGAAGCACTGCCGGGCTCCACGTGGAGCGAAACCGGAAGTGATCACTCGTGGGGGAGTGATCAATCCGGTCCCGGCACTTGGGAACAGTATTGCAGGATGCCTAGACCTCAAGGCAAGCCTGCAATACTGTTAGAGCAGCTGGAAGCAATTTCGATCGCTTCCAGTGCTCTGTTAAACCGACAGCGTTTTTTTTTTTTTGAGGACGTATGGCATACGTCGTCGGTCGTTAAGGGGTTAAACATTAAACAAGATGTTAGTGTGCCTGATTTTTTCTAATGCGAGCTTTGCTTTCCACGTGTAATCTAGCCCTTTCTTTAGGCAATACCACAATTTCAGAATTAAATTACAGCAAAAGCAAAATGAATAATACAAGTAAACTGCAATATTATTTTACTACACATAAATAACAATATTTTATTATTATTTATTTTCTGTGTTTTAAAGGGCTGTCAGAGCAACAAAAAAAATACACAATCAACATTTTTCTATAGTAAAATACAAACTAAATTCCAACTGACTTGCAGCAACCAAGTGCTTATTGATTTTAGGGAAACTTATTTTTCTCCAATCTAAAATAAATGCAGTTGCTTGGATAAAACAAGTGAAATATTTGTCCTGTATATCCAATATGCTACAAAAAAAGAAGGAAAGACTGTTGTAGCATTTTTTCTCATGTTTCCATTTGCCCCCCTAACTAATGCATGTGGTCTCTGCCTATATTACACTTCACACCTCCTCCCTCATCGCATTTCTTTCGATTCCCAATCGTGACGTATCTCCTGCTGGCTAACGCTCTTCCTTAATGGCAGATATGGCGTTATAATCAATATTTTGATAGCTTTCCCATGTTCTTTAAACAAACACCGAACAACTGAAACATGTATATAGGTTTATAGTCCCTGAGGGTAAGTAAACATATCCTTTTATAATTAAATGTGGTATAACAAAAATGACAACATGGATCCAGACATAATGAAAAAATAAACTGCATGTTTCTCTAGTTGTAAAAAATATGTATAAACTGAGGTGATGTCATTTTTTAAAAATACCTCACAATAACATCATACGCTATTTATGCATAAAATGAGTCATGTAGAAAAAAAAAAAACTGCTGTCAAGTGACAGGACAAATCAATAAGATTATTGGTGGCTGCATTCTTTTCTCACCAGAAGTTGTATTATTTAATCAAATCCCAAAGATAAGTTGCAAAATTAAGAGAAGACTGTGTCATATTTTATTAAACACGACTAGACAACTGATTCCCCAATATTGGAAATTGGATAGAGTTACCAAGAGTAGAGGACTGGAAAATCTAATTTAATAAAACAGTGTCACTTGAAAGGTTTCATTATTTTAGGTTGGGTAAATTAGATTTCTTCCATGACATGGTATTCTTCTGGGATAGTCACAAAAACCAGAGGCTCATTAATACTACTGCATAGATCCCCAGATGACACTTCATAGTTTATACATTCTTTTCTTCTTTTACATTTATTAAAGCAAAATAAATCACAGCAATACATACAAGTTATTTTATAAAAATAAAATATGTAAATTTTTATTTTTACTTTATTTTTTTATTTTATTAAAACATTGTTTACTGGGTTTTTTTTGTTTGTCAAACTGTTTATATTTGTAACTATCAGATCTACATTGTACTTATAAAATGTAGATCTTATATAGTCAGTCTTGTTTTCTGAGGAATAGACTATTCATGACATGGAAATTCTACTTGCCTCAGGAACCTGTAGAGAAAACAGGACATTATGTATTGATGTTTTATTGCCTGGTTCCTCTTCTTTCTATGAGGCCTATGTATCAAAGGTCTTGCGGGCCTGATCCGACAGTGCGGATCAGGTCCGCAAGACCTCGCTGAATACGGAGAGCAATACGCTCTCTCTATTCAGCATTGCACTAGCAGCTCACAAGAGCTGCTGGTGCAACGCCGCCCCCTGCAGACTCGCAGCCGCCAGCAGGGAGGTGTCAATCAACCCGATCATACTCGATCGGGTTGAATTGTGGCGATTATTGTCCCCCTGCTCAGAGCAGGCGGACAGGGTTATGGAGCAGCGGTATTTTGATCGCTGCTTCATAACTGCTGTTTCTGGCGAGTCTGAAGACTCGCCAGAAACACGGCCCCACATGCTCCATACGGAGCTTGATAAATGGGCCTCTATATCTGGACTGGCATTAATACACATATTCATTTTTTTATGTATTATGACTTATCTATGTATTGTACTAACTTTTAAAAAATAAAATATATATATAATTCTAAGCCAGCACGGTTTTTGTCAGACCGCTATCCAGGGTGCTTCCACGGTATATATAAAGCAGAAAGAAGGAAGAATGCACTCACCAGGAATTTCTTTGTTACCGTTTAATGTAACGTTTCGGGGTATTACCCCCTTTGTCAGACATACAAAATAACAAGGCTTGTTATTTTATATGTCTGATGAAGGGGGTAATACCCCGAAACGTTACATTAAATAGTAACAAAGAAATTCCTGGCGAATGCATCCTTCCTTCTATCTGCTTTATATATATATATATATATATATATATATATATATATATATATATATATATATATATATATATACTGTATATATATATATATATATATATATATATATAATTATTTATATATATAACATTGCAGTTTGAGCTGTGTGTCCTACCTTCAACACAGTGGTATAGATTATTTTTGTTATCATTTCTTTGTAGAGCGCTGCAAAAATCTTTAGTGCTGGATTCATTAAATCTCAGTAGTAACCCTAGTCAAAAAGGATGATCTTTCTGGAGTCATTCTGAAGTAATTGATGTCTACAGACTAGTCATCAGAAACCATCCTGAATTATGCCCACAGGCCAAAATATTTAAATGAGATTACACTGACTGTTCATGCTTGTGAAGTAATCAGTAAGGTAATCAGCTAATCATTGTGAAGTCACCCAGAATTGTTTACCTTAGCTGATGACTTTACAAGCCTGGTGATGTCTGATGATGTGCAAATGACTTCTAAAGTAGTTTGATGATCATCAAATGACTCCAGGATTGTCTCTAAAGTAATCCTGTTTGTCTTGGGGATGTCAAATATCTTACACAACTAAAAGAAATTAGACATGAAAGCAGTAGCAGACTAATATCTTTTGGGACCCCAAAGATATCACAGTAGTAAGTAATATAAATAATATACAGACTGCCCTGTATAATGGTTTTGAGTATTCATTTTACCTACTGTATTTTCTATTGAATTGTTAACAAACAATGCCTTTATCTTATTTTTTCATTTTAAATTTCAGCTTTTGCCCATTAAATTCATGTATACTGAAAATATAAATAATGCTTTATTCTCTATAGAAAAGCTATAGTAAAGTAGACAAAAGGCAGCAGCAGAAATCAACTTCATATGTGTAGGTTGCTCCTATAGTTTGGAATGCAATCAATTCTTAGCAGCTACTTGCCTGAGTACATTGTACTTTTAATAATAAAAATTATTCTCAGCACACCAGAATAATGCATACATAACCTTTTAAAGACATATAAATGCAAATAATATTAAAATCTCTACTCATTCAGACATTCCACTCATACAAAAAAGAGCACACAAAAAGGCAAAATAAATCTCCCTCTGCGACCCTAGGGAGAGCCATATGACATCAAAGTAAAAAAAATCTAAAAAATTGTGATAACAATACACAAAATTATTTGGCAATAGCCATATTGAACACTATAACAATTAAAGGGGTACCCTATTAGCAGTTGGAATGGATGAAGCTTATATGGCCCTGTTGCAATAATATTAAATGGTGACCTATCTCTCGATTTACTGTTGTGATTATATCCAATGTTACAGGTTTAATGACATTTTTGCATTTTGAAAATTGACATGAACTATAATATAAGTCTATGGGGTGTATTCATCAAGCTCTGTATAGAGCTTGAAGCGCTGTGTTTCTGGCGAGGCTTTAGGTTCGCCAGAAACACAAGTTATGAAGCAGCGGTCTAAAGACCGCTGCTCCGTAACCTGTCCGCCAGGGTTGATTGACACCCCCTGCTTGTGGCCGATTGGCCGCAAATCTGCAGGGACCGGCATTGCACCAGCAGTTCACTGCCCCTTTAAGGTCACCTCTTCCTGCAGACTTAGGGGCTGATTTATTTATGTCCACCGCACATCGATAAATGTCAACAGCATACGCTGTCTGCATTTATCATTGCACAAGCAGTTCTTGTGAACTGCTTGTGCAATGCCGCTCCCTGCAGATTGGCAGTTGGCACGCTAGCAGGGACCAGGGGGTGTCAATCAAACCGATCGTACACGATCGGGCGGATTGCAGACCGCGCCCTAAGAAGAGGCGTATGAATTAAGGAGCAGCGGACTTAAGACCGCTGCTTCTTAACTCCTGTTTCCGGCGAGCCTGAAGGCTCACGTGGAAACAGAGGCATTGAGGCCGATACGGACCTTGTTAAATCGTCCCCTTTGTCCGTTTAAATGGCATGGTTTTTTGTTTCAACCAGCAAGTACAGATACACAAATAAGAATAAAATACAAATTTTCTAATGCATTTAATACACCTCATCTGATCATTTAGTCATTGGAAACACATTAAAGGGACATAAAACACAATTTTTTAAAACAACTTTCCAATTTACTTTTATTATCTAGTTTGTTTCAGTCTATTTGTATTTTTTGTGGAAAAGGATACATAGGCAGGCTTAGAAGCTGCTGATTGGTGGCTGCAAAAATATGCCTGATATTATTGGCTCACTCAATTTGTTTAGTTAGCTTCTAGTATTGCATTGCTGCTGCTTCAACAAAGGATACAAAGTGAATGAAGAAAATTTGATGATAGAAGTAAACTGAAAGTTGTTTAAAATTCTGAATCATGAAAGAAAAACTTTCATGTCCCTTTAAGGGGAAACCAAATTTACCGTACTGCGTCCCTTTAATCGTAGGACCGGCCATTGCGATGCCCAAGGAATTCAGCAGCTTCATGTGCATCTATGAATCAAGTCCAATGAATTAATGCTGAAACTATTAGCTGTTCTTTAAAACAATAGATGCTTTTATGCTGCATAAAACACATTTTCTATCTTTACAGGCTTGTTAATCATTGTTGTGAATACAAACTATAGTAATAAACCAAATCCTATCAGATCACTAATGTTTCAAGCACTGCTTCATATTCTCCTTCAATAGGTGGTAGATAATTTGAGACTTCACTGTCCCCGTGGATTTCTAGTGTCAGTGATAATGTAAATTTATCAATTCTGAGAATCTGAAGATTATGTTATATTAAAGGTAGTTTATTATATGCATTGATTTCTGGAAGTTGTGTGATGGTTCATTAGCATCCCATGGGATCATTTTCAATTTATGGCATAACTGACGCCTGTCCTCACCATAAAAATGATCTACAGCTTATAGGAATAGATCCTATGGGGCCCATTTATCAAGTTCCGAGTGGAGCTTGTGGGCCCGTGTTTCTGGCGAGTCTTCAGACTCACCAGAAACACCAGTTATGAAGCAGCAGTCTAAAGATTTAACCCTTTCCAGCCTGCTCTGATGAGGCGGACAGGAATCGCCAGACACCCCCTGCTGGCGGCCCATTAGCTGCGCGTCTGTGTCTGCGTGAGCTGCTGATGCAATGCTGAATACGGAGAGCGTATTGCTCTCCGCATTCAGTGAGGTCTTGCGGACCTGATCCGCACTGTCGGATCAGGTCCGCAAGACCTTTGATAAATAGGCCCCTAAAGGTTCAGTATAACCAAACAGAAAAGGCTGCTCCTATTGTTCTTACTGATATCAATGAATTTAAACTCTTCCACTAGATGATTATTATTATTATTATTGTTAACCCTTTAACAGTGTAGACATGAGAAAAGCTTCCTGCATGCCTCACTGTCTGAAAGTGCTACAGACGGAAGACGTAGAGGGTAAGTATTCCGTCATTAGGGGGTTAATTATAAAAAATTAAAATTTGCCAGCACTGCTCTAGAATAAAAAGCAAGACTTTATTGTCACAATTAAAAAACAAGAATGTTAAGGTCACACCTTACATGTTTCAGCCTTAATCATAGACGTGACCGATTAAAACTACACACTATTTTATAAAACACACCGCTTTGTCATTGGTCAACTAATGATCAGTATTCTCAATAACATAAATATATAACAATAATAATAATCAATCAATATAATAAATCAATATGATGAGAATAGTAATGAGAATAGTGATATGGGAAAAAAGGAGATTCATTTATTTTGAGAATGTAGTGCCTATATTTGAAAAAGTACAATTCACTTCTTAATTCAATTTATTCCCAAAAACTGATAACATCAAATGCTCAGTAAAATCCCTTGTATAAAGGGTAAAAATCCAAAAGGCTTCTCGTTTGTATAATAGTTTAGTAATATTTCCTCCACGCTTATTTAATCTTTTCTATCAACATCCACCAGAAAGTAGAATTAACACTATGATGTTTAGTTATAAAATGTTTGGCAAGTTCTGAGCATTGATCTGATCTTTTTATATGAGAGATACTCCCTATCCTTTCTCTTACCTCACGAGAGGTACAACGTATAGCCTGTCACAACATGTGCACCAAATCAGGTACACTACGTTTTTTGTTGTACAATTTACACATGCTTGTATGCTTTACTGTTTTCCTGTCATCCTGGACTCAAAAGTATCACCCTTGTGGCTGAAACCACAGGGTATACATGAAATATATCTGCACCTGTACATTCTCTTTACTTCCAACAATTAACTCATTGGTTTATGTGTCCTCAATTCACTAGGCGATAAACTATTGGCCAATGTGGTGCCTCGTCTATTGCGGTTGGACATGGCTACCTACCACGAATCCTAAGGGACATACAGCGGACACAAGTACCCAACAAGGGAGCCATGTTTTTACCACCAGGAGGTCAGTGAGTAACTGGTCACATGGGAGGAAAACGAGTGGCTGGATTTCGGACTAGAGCCGTATGATTAAGATGTAGGAACCTATGTTCGCATGTGACACTCTAACCTGCATTATAGTTTGAGCATTCCTCTGGTACACTATACACCACAGTGTTATTTGTGTTTTGGAGCTGTTTCCATTTTCTGTTTGTGTCATTTTTGGTTTATAACACACCCATATATATATATATATATATATATATATATATATATATATATATATATATATATACACACACACACATGTACAAACACACAAATATATATCCTTTTAAACCCTTTCCAGTCCAACACCTTGTCATATACCCTATCCTTTTAAATGTCTACTAGCACCTCTTTTTTTATTTTATAAAAAGAAATAGTTTTGTTCACTAATTAAAAAAATGTATTCTTTATAAATATATAAATATATATATATATATATATATATATATATATATATATACTGTATATAAAGAGAGAGAGAGATCTATAACTCATTCTTTGGGGTCTATTTATCAAAGCATCAACTGAAAACACGCTTGAATTCCACGTCGTATTTGTCACGAGATTGATCCGCTGTAGTTATCAAAGCGTCAAGATTGGAAAATGTTGAAATTTGTGATGTAAAATACGATCCCGCAATCTCAATTATACGCAGATCGATGCGAGTTGAAAACCGTGGTATTCGAGCAGAATTGTGTTCATTCGCCCTCCTAATCGACACTATTTGAAGCTCTCACTAAGTTATCAAAAATTCTACATTTACGCTTGCGTCTTTTCCAGCTCAGCGTACCACGTTTTCAATCCGCCACCCTTGAGGTTGCGGATGCCATAGAAGTCAATGGGAGTCTGAAAACACAGAAAGCTTATGTTCGATGCTGCAAGCGAATGAATTATATGACATAATAAAAGTATATTATAAACTTTATTAAATTTGTATACCCTTTCTAAATCAACGCAAACAGACTCAAGTGTAGGTAGATACAACAGACACACCCCACTCTCTGAATTGTACTTACAAAATTGTAATTTATTCAGGCGGTTTGTTAAAATAACATATGATCTCCACGGCAGTTAAAACATAAATCTTTGCAAATGAACATGAAAGTTTCTGAGCCAAAAGTGTCCGTTTTGAGTTAATGTCCGTTGTAGTGACTTCAAATAAAAAAAACGCTTGTATTAGAGAGCGTCAATGTAGAAGCCGGTAACGTCACTGGAACAAAGTACGGATCCTCATGTAGTCCAAAAGCCTCAACGCGTTTCATGAACTTTTACCTCTTGAGAAAGACCGCACGGTGGTGGTTGAAACGCGTTGAGGCTTTTGGACTACATGAGGATCCGTACTTTGTTCCAGTGACGTTACCGGCTTCTACATTGACGCTCTCTAATACAAGCGTTTTTTTTTATTTGAAGTCACTACAACGGACATTAACTCAAAACGGACACTTTTGGCTCAGAAACTTTCATGTTCATTTGCAAAGATTTATGTTTTAACTGCCGTGGAGATCATATGTTATTTTAACAAACCGCCTGAATAAATTACAATTTTGTAAGTACAATTCAGAGAGTGGGGTGTGTCTGTTGTATCTACCTACACTTGAGTCTGTTTGCGCTTATCTGTTTCAGAGATTTGGGATTCTACTTTACTTCAGGAGGCACGCAGGACACCTTCGGTCATTTTTGCAGCAACAGGTCTCGTATATAATAATCATTACACAGTTGTACTTATTTGCACCTATTGTGTTTTTTGCTCCTTGTCTGATCTTTAGGAATTTGTATAATAATAATTAGTGATTCCAAACTAACACACGTTAATCTATATATTTTTTTATATTATATTTATTTATTGCTTTCATTAAGTATTAATTTTTATTCTAATTCTTATTGTTATTTATCCTTTTGGTGTTTATTTTGTTACATCATAGCAATTTTGAATCACCCCTGGCAGCTAGCGCTGTTTAATTATTGTGCTTTGTACCTTTCTAAATCAAACAATATTATTGCTCCACATTTGGTGCACTAGTAGATATAGGGATAAAAATGAAAAATACATTACTACTTATGGATTATGTTACAACTTTGTCTCTCATTACAAAGCAAGTGGACAATATTATTTCTACAAATTTGGTGCAAAGTTTTGCCCCAAACTTGTCACACTAATAGATATAGAGATAAAAATGAAATAAATACACAACATAATATAGCTAACTTCCTTTATATTTTTTGGAAAAATCTATCTGCACCATGTTTAAGCCATGTAATACAAGTCCCACTCTCCACTTTGCGCCATATTTGACTCAACACTTTTTGCACCAATTATGACGCAAACTCCTAAACTACCCACACAATAGTGAATGTTTCTACCACTTTTGATTAGAATATGCATAATCACATGATTTATGACATCAGCCAATCTGATTCAAATAAACATTATACACTATCACTAACGAATGAAATTGCTCTATACTTTTGTCATTGATCACTCATCAGAACTTGTAAATGCCATTTGTTACATTGTGTTTTGTTACATTGTGTTTATGTATGTATATGTGAAATTAGTATTAAAGATAAACATTGATGCTGACATTAGGACACACGGTGTAATATTTTAGACAAGGATTTTAAAATTCTAATTGATGTTTGATTTAATATAATCTTAAACTGATAGCTCAATGGGATAGCCCACCTAACTTTAAACTGTCATGATTCAGATACAGCAGAAATTAAAATCACCTCTTTACTGGCATGCTATTTTCAGTTTATTTCTTCCTTCTCTTGAATTCCTTTTTCAGTAAGAAATGTCATCTTATATGCCAGCCCATTTTATAACACCTGTGTAGGGGTGGTTTTTAAAAATAGATTACAATCAGGAAGGGTTAGACAGGTCCTGAGAGAAAACTGGCCCAGCTCTTAAAGGGAAGGGAAACCCCAAAATATTCTTTCATGATTTGGATAGAACATACAATTTTTTTTTTTTTTTAATGTTTATTTATAACCAACAAAGTGTACAATCAAATTAATTCAATCTCTTTATGCCTCGCAGGGCCAAATAAAACATAATATGTTGCAAAAAAAACAAAAAAAAAAACAATTTTAAATGGAAAATTTCACATTTCACATACCATATTACTGATCCCTTAATATGAAATATTTGTACACCTAGTTGGGTTTTTCCTAATTTTAAGTAGATAGAGAAACAATTGAACACTCATTCATACACCAAAACATATAAATAAAAAATAAGTAAAAAGTAGGAGAGAAAGAGAGAGAAAAGAAAAAAAAAAAAAAAAAAAAAGAAAGAAGTATACCTTGTGTTAGGCTAACCTGCCTAATGCTGAATTTCAGTGTTTATTCCACTCAATTAACTGATCACCTGTTGAAGAGGTTTTACTTTCCCCCTATAACTTGAAATACGTCCAGTTAAGACCTGACATTAGCTTATGTCTTATTATTTTATCGGCAATCCTCATCCTTAACTGGAGTGAATCCAACAGCAACCAACAACCGATATACAAACAAACGGACAAACGAGCTCTCAATGCACCAAAGGTTATTATGCATGACCTTTCAAAATCTAGTAACTGAGAGACCTTTCTTAAACCTATCTTATGCCATCTCTGGAAAGGGGAAAATTGAACTCCCGCTTGAAATTGAGGGTTACCTGATAGTGGCATGAATTTAGAGACCCTATATTCAACACCTAAGAGTTTACACACTTTTCACCAGGCTTGAAGGGGGCTATAGATTGTTCTCATCTTTTTCACCTCCTTTGATAATTGAGCCGCATTACAGTGAATAATTGCTAAAGGGAGATATGGATGTGTTATGTTCCTTTCTAGATTATTATTAGTAACGTAGTCTCTCTCATATACCCAGTCCATAATTAGACGTATTAAAAAGGCATAATTATAAAGTTTTAAATCTGGTAGAGCCAGGCCCGCTAGTTCTCTGGGGAGAGAAAGTTTAAGTAAGGAAATTCTGGGTTTTTTATTTTGCCACAGGAATTTTCTCAGGGAAGTGTTAAATATTGTCAAATCTCTTCCCCTTATGATCAATGAAATGTTTTGTAATACATATAAAATTTTGGGAAGACAGATCATTTTATATAAGGCTATACGGCCTGACAAAGAGAGGGGGAGATTCTGCCAATTTTTAAGAATCTTCATAACTCTATTAAGAACTGGGGTAATGTTGAGGTTATACCATTTTTCCGGACTAGGTGAAATCATTAACCCTAGATATTTAAAAGCTCTGGAAACTATTTTGAAGGGTATGTTTGGTATAGGTTCCTTGGGGGGTTTGATCCACATAAGTTCCGATTTTGTGGTATTCACTCTATACCCAGAGAAAGAACCAAATTGTTCAATGATGGATATAAGTTTAGGAATATTGGTGACACTGTTAGACATATAAATAAGAATATCATCGGCATACAGGGCAATTTTTAACTCTTCCGTGCCGATCTTAATCCCCTCCAACTGTTGCCTAATGCATATGGCCAAGGGTTCAATAGAAACATTAAAGAGGAGTGGGGAGAGAGGGCACCCCTGTCGGGTTCCTCTTTTAAGCCAAATATCTGAAGAAGTCGAGCCATTAATTAACATTTTTGTAGAAGCTACATTATAAAGATTGTTAACAAAGTTAAGGAAATTGCCATAGAAACCGAAATGTTGCAAGGAATGGATTAAATGATCATGATGTATTGAATCAAAAGCCTTCTCGGCATCTATTGCTATAACTGCTAGATCAGGGGTGACCCCCTGCCCTCCAGCCCCCAAACTCTCCCTAGTACTGAAAAAATCAATGGTAAGAAGCAGTTCTCTTATCTTAGCTGAAGAATTACGCTTGGACATAAAGCCCGCTTGGTCCTTGTGAATAACGCCAGGAAGAATTGTTTGAAGTCTCGAGGCCAGAATGGTGGTAAGAATCTTGTAATCTGAATTGAGCAAGGCTATGGGTCTATATGACTCCTTCCTCTTTGGGTCCTTACCTTGCTTAAGGATCAGCGTAGTGCAGGAAGCTGCAAAATTAGGAGAAGGGGGGTTACCCTTTATATATATATATATGTTGTTATATTATGAAGTTAGATATGGCAAGATTGTTAACTTTGCAATTTTATAAAATTCGTTGGGGAGGGCATCTGGGCCTGGAGCTTTATTCAAAGATAAGTCTTGAATTGCTCTTGCTACCTCCATTTCAGTGATCGGGAGATTCAGATTTTCAATCTGGTCAGGTGATAGTGATGAGGATACAATCTTACTCCAGAAATCTTCGCGAGCAGGTAAATTTGAGTTTTTCAAAGAATATAAATCTTTATAATAGGATGAAAATATCTGTGATATATCGTCCATTTTTGTTATCAGTTTACCATCTTCAAATAGGGAGTCAATTAGGGAAACCTCTTTATCTTTTTTAACTAATCTTGCTAGAAGTTTGCCCGACTTACTACCATATCTATAGAGTTTAGCTTGAAATCTCAGATCCTTCTGAGAGGTTTTATAGAGAAGAAAAGTATCTCTATCTTTCAGCGCCTGGGTGTATCGTTCCCAGGTGCTGGTTGTTTTTTGTAGAAGATAACAATTGTATGTATTAGATACTGCTTTTAAGATTTCCTTCTCCCTAAATTTCAATTTCTTTGTCCTCTTAATACAATATGCCAGGATCTCACCTCTGATCACTGCTTTTGCTGTCTCCCAAAAAATGGTGGGACAATTAATATAGTCCTGATTAAAAGAGATATATTCTTCTAGCTTAAGTTTTACCCAATTCTTAAATTTAAGATCCATGGCTAGGTGAGATGGGAAATGAAATCGATTACTTCTAGTAGTGGGGTCACTAGCTTGGAACTCCAAGAAGATAGGAGCGTGGTCAGAGATACATATAGGAAGAATTCCTGCCATTACTCTCGTTTTACATAATTCTTCGTCCAAGAGAAGAAGATCTATCCTTGAAAGTGATTTATGCGCCTTGGAAAGGCATGTGTAATCCCTTAAGTCTGGATTTTGTGACCTCCAGATATCCCTAACCCCAAGGTTTTGAAAAAGTCTATTAAACAATTTGGATTCAATATTATCTCTTTTAGTTCTGGGGGCCAATGGATGTTGTCTTAATCTGTCTAAGGGATATTGGGGTGCCATATTAAAGTCCCCTCCAACTATCAGGTAACCCTCTTTATAGATCATAATATCTGCCTGCAATGTTTCCCAAAAAGACCAATTAATAACATTAGGGGCATAGATGTTACATAATGTGTATATCACTTTATCAATCTTAATTTTTACCATAATAAACCTTCCCTCAGAGTCATTTTTTGTATGAAGAATTTGATAATTTAGCTTTTTCCCCAAAAGAATTGCTACTCCTCCCTTTCTCTGTTTGCTAGGTGAAAATAAAACTTCTTTGACCCATGAGCATTTAAGTTTTAATATTTCTTCTGTCTTTAAATGGGTTTCCTGTATAAATGCAATATCAGTATGACTTTTTCTTAATTGTGCTATTATTGTTTTACGTTTAATTGGGGAGGTAATACCCCCAATATTCCAGGAGGTCAGTCTAAATCTATTTATCGTGCTGGCCATCTAATTTATCATAAGGGAAAAAAGAAAGAAGAAAAAAAAAAAGAGAGAGAAAAAAGGGAACAAACAGAAACACAGAAACACAACCTGAGGACCACCGAGGGCCTCGTTTACCATCCTTATAATAAGCTGCCATAAAGAAAAAAGGAAGAAAGGATTTAGCTCAATTTAACTAAATATGCTTAGGTATTAGTCATTGCCTGAAGTCTTAGCCCTTGATCTGGAGCAGAGGATTGACTTATAAATTTTTCTGCCTCCCTGGCTGAGTCAAAAAAATGTGTTTGGTTCTCTATTATAATTTTCAGTCTGGCTGGATAAATAATGGTGGCTCGATATCCTTGATTTATTAATCTAGTGCAGACTGGGGCCAGCTCCCTCCTCTTAGCTGATGTTTCAGCTGAAAAATCCTGAAAAAGCATTATTTTAGTTTCCCCTAAGAGGATAGGTTGTTTTTTTTTATAAGACTGTAATAGTAGAACTTTATCTTGATAGTTAAGTGTTTTCGCTATAATTGGTCTTGGTCTAGGGTTTTCTTTGTCTGGAGGTTGCCATCCTAACCTGTGTGCTCTTTCAAGGACTATCTGTGGATGAGTTTGTGGAATTTGAAGTAATTGTGGTAATGTTTTAGTTAAGAATTTGGTAAGATCTTCGTATTGTTTTTCCTCGGGGACCCCTATCACCCTAAAGTTATTGCGTCTTGCACGGTTTTCTAGGTCTTCCATTTTAGACTGGGTTTTGGTGAGTTTAGAGTTCAGGGAATCTATTTTATCAGTATGATTACCCATCATATCCTCTAAATCAGAGATTCTTTGTTCTGCCTCGCTCAATCTACTAGAGAATTGGCGAATTTCGGTTGTTAGTGACACTATATCCTGTTTTATTTCATTTTTGAGGGCATCAAATTTAGGTGTTAAGGCTTCGGATATATTTGAAACAAGTGTTTGTAAATCAAGTGGTGTATTTGTGTGAGGAAAAGTAGTGGTGGTGGAGTGAATGTCGGCCATGACTTCTGTTGAGGCCTTAGATTTTTTATCTCTTTGCCTCGCTGACATATTTAGGGGGGACGTTTTAACCTGTGTGTTAATAAATTTGTCCATCAATCTGTGGATGTAATGTGCAAAATCTGGGGAATTAACTAATTCGAAGGGGTTAGCCCCCTTAAAGTGATAACGTATAGTAAGGAACAGTGGGGGGAAAGGGAGTGAGTGAAAATGTTAGAAAGTGATTAGGGCTCTTTTAAAGATCCTTAGCCTAAAATCAAGAGTATATCCAGAAATTTTATACCCTCTGATTTATCTCTAACTCTAGTTCACTAAATTAGTACTTAATATAAAGTTAGCTTTGTATCACAAACAAAAAAAAAAAAAAAAAAAAAAGAGAACATTTTTTTCTCTCCTTTTTTTCCTTAAAGGACAGAAATTGTAGCTGTTAGTTATTTTTACTTTCTAAAGATTACTGACTTCAACAAACTATGTATGTATTGAGACTATACAGGCAAAAAGGAGAAGAACAGGAGAAGAAAAAGGAAAAAAAAGAAGAAAAAACACTTAAATTTAACCAAAACCAGATTTTAAAGAATCTCCTAGATTTCTGGGTGCAAAGTATCCTACAGTTAATGGAGATTTCCCTTCCTTAGTCCAAGCCCTAAGGGCTGTCTCTCAGGCTTTAGGGTCTCTTCTCAACACATATATAAGAAAAAATACATATAAGCCACAGAGGTACTACAATGCTCAGACGCAAATGATTTTACAATTTCTAGCGCAATAGTTTGCTACCTATAAGACCAAAAGCTGATGAACAATCACAATCAAGTAACCAGGGGACTGGAGGAGGATTTCCAGGCACCAGAGACTCACAAAGGCAGAACACACCAGTCTAGCTGAGTTAACCATTCAAAAAACTAAAACATGGATAACAAGAGGACAGTCCATCCTTTAGAGCTGCAGCAATTTCATGATAAGTTATCCCCTTAATAAAAAGGGAACAGAGTCAGAGATAGGAATCTCTAAACCAATTTTCCACTGTATAGGATTTACAAAATTCTAAAATTAGAACTCATAATTTCCTGCTTAGTTGTCAGTGTCCCCAATTAATTATCTTAATTCAGAATTCCCTACCTCTGCATGAGAACTTAGGAAATACATACACTAAATTAACAGTTGTTTGCTTAGAGGAGGTATGAGAATCTAGACCAAAATTCAGAGTCTGAGTATCAGTAGAGGGAGAAACAAAAGACAGCACCTCCCTAGGATTAATTAATAAACATAATTAAGCCCAATTTCCACAGTTTAAATCATTAACTTAGTATATACAAATCCCAATTGTATAAATTAATAGCTTAAATTACTAAGCACACTTAAGATTGGACAATTTTGGGTAATTTTAGATCAAGACCGGGCATAGACAGAAAAAAAAAATAGTATAGATAAGTTCAGTATCATAACCATCTGCCAGATAAAATAATGTCTTTGAACTTGAATCTTATCAGGTCTT
This sequence comes from Bombina bombina, assembly GCF_027579735.1. Taxonomy (NCBI): domain Eukaryota; kingdom Metazoa; phylum Chordata; class Amphibia; order Anura; family Bombinatoridae; genus Bombina; species Bombina bombina. The sequence goes on along the minus strand of NC_069499.1, from coordinate 1,503,206,464 downwards.
GCTTATATATGCCCAGATGCAAGGTGTCCGTTTTTACTTTCCTCTTCTCAAAGTGACTCCTGCTCTTTCACCTTTGATAATGTAGTTATGTCAAAAGAGGGGAAGGGAAAAGAGGGGCACAGAATTTTCAATCAGTACGTTACCCCCTGCCAGTTTCCAGATGTCTTGAACAAGGTGCTCCTCTTCAGCACAACCCCCCTCTCGCAGCACCGGTGGGAAGGGGGTGCACCTGACCACAGCTGCCGGAGAAGACAAACAGCGCTCAGACAGACCAGCGCTGGATTCAACGGGCAATAGAAGAGGAAGGCTGTGACCTGAGAGAACGCACCAGGAGCAGATGACGGTCCGTGTCCCTCACGCAGCACCGGTGGGAGGAGACAACGGACCGGGAGCAACCGCGAGACACCCTTCCACAGCAAAGACAGGAAGCGCGATGGATCCGCTGGGGGCCGACTCGTCCGGTGTTCTCACCTCTGCAGCAACACAGCGGGACTTGCAGGTAGGGCCAAGTGACTGTCTTAAAACAATATGGAGGAGGCGGGTCACCGCGCCGGGTTCAACCGGCAAGCCAGGGGTAACCCAAGTGGAGGCTCCAGACCAGGAGACCTCCTAGCTTTAGTCAGGGTCCGTCCTCTGCTCCAGTTCAGTTACAAGGAAGCACTTTCTCATATACCATACAGCATAGTTTTCCTCTTCGTCTTCCTTCTATAGCAGTATGAGATGGACGGATAGGGCTAATGACAAGGTGCAATAAATATGGCAGCTTACAGTTCTTGTGCGATATAATAGCACTATGTCAGATCCAGCAGCGATAGATTTGCTGAGTAAGCCTCCCAAAGTGTAAGGGCTTAGGCGCGAAGATTTCGCCTGACCACACACCTGAGCTCCTCCTCCGGAACTGATCCAGAGCATCAGAACATACAATTTTAAACAACTTTCAAATTTACTTCTATTATCGCATTTGCTTCATTCTCTTGTTATCCTTTGCTGAAGGAACAGCATTGCCCCATTGGCAGCTAGCTGAACACATCTATTTAATCAATCACAAGAGACAAATGTGTGCAGGCACCAATTAGCAGCTAGCTCCCACTAGTGTAGGATATGTGCATATTCTTTTCCAACAAGGGATACCAAGAGAACAAAGCACATTTGAAATTAGAAGTGAATTTTAAAGTGTTTTAAAATTACATGCTCTATATGAATCATGCAACTTAAATTTTTACTTTCCTATGCCTTTAAATTATCCATTGATTGCAAATAAATATATATGATACTCTGATTACCTGCTATATTCACAATTATTCCTGCTCAGAATAATAATACATTTACAATATATACAGTGGTATAAATAAACACAGAGATATGACGGACAACATTATTTAGAACAAAAAAGGAACTTAGGGACATGTCATTATGTTTGCAAAGGATTTCTGACATACACACACACATAAATATATATATATATATATATATATATATATTATATATATATATATATATATATATATATATATATATATATATATATATATATATATGTGTGTGTGATGTGCCGTCATAGGAGGCAGGTGAGGCAGCACCTCCCCTGTCCTATGTGTGAATTATACTTTTTTAATTATGTTTAAAAAAAAAAAATGTGTTAAGTTAATTTATAAAAAAAAAAACTACCCAAGGAAGTACCCCCCTAGACCCCCCACCCCCCGGCCCAGACTCCGCCACCATACCAAAAAACTAAGGCTGCGATGATCCCATATCCATTCATATTGCGCAATGAAGGAGCGGCTGTGAGCCATTCAGCTCCCCTCCATTGCATAATATGGAAGTTTTACTGAATTTTTCTATGAGCCGCTAGAGACTGCGCCACCCAGTGGCGCTTAAGTCTCTTTGCGGCCCATACCACTCCCAACTAAGCTTTTCTCTAAGTAGCCTTGGGAGCCAATCAGCCGCCCGCTCTCTCCTCTCTCACATCTAAGAGCCACTGAGCGAGGTGGAGACGGAATGATACGAGTCGTCACATGTGTGAGGGAGCCGTAAGCCATTACCACGAGTGAGTGAGCTCGCCTCAGACTAGTCAATGCTGGATAGTGGATAGCTGCTGCATGCGCTTGCGAAGTTGTGAAGCAAGTGACTCCCGGCCTGGGACCCGAGATTAATGTATTATCTAGACAGGTGAGGGGCATTTTTTTGTTGTGTTGAAGGCTTTGCTCCATTGTTTAGGGTCAAATTATTGTCCCAGTTCTTCATGCCAACCCTGTACATATAAGGGGAGGTTATGTAGGTAATTGTGTTGAAGTAGATCATATAGGTGCGAGATTAGATATTTTGTCGGGGAGTTCAGTGTGCAGAGAATCTCAAAGGGTGTGAGCAATCTGAGAATCAATGTTTTGTGTCTATGTGTTGTTATATAGTGGGAGATTTGAGCACAGTGGAACCACACTGTAAAGAGACCAGCGTCCCATTCCTTGAGTTGTGTTGTGTTTTTAGTTTGTTGTGTGTGAGTATGTAGTGTAAAGAAACATTATTTAGCGGTAAAGTTTGTTTGATCTGCTCTGTAGGTGTTTGGATGCGTATGGCTGGGTTATCCCTGATTGGGGTTAAGGGAGAGATGGGTGATGAGATATGATTCTGAGTGGCAGCTATCTTGTCCCATGTCGACATTGTTTCTCTCATCAGTGGGTAGGAAAATAACAGTGAGGGACGGTGTTTCTGGGGGATCCAGGCCAAGGAACCCACATTGTGACATTGGAGAATGTCCGAGTCGAGCTTTACCCATGCCTTGTGCGACAGGTTCTGGCTCCACTCCACAATACGTTGGAGTGAGATGTCTTGGCTGTATGAGTGTAGGTTAGGGAGACCCGTGCCCCTCATTGATCGGGATCTGTACAGAGTGCATTTGTTTATTCTGGGTTTAATTCCTTGCCAAACAAAGTCCTCCACTGTTTTCTGAATATGGTGGATATATGGAGCAATTGGGGCCAGGGGAACCGTTTGTAGAATGTATACATTTCATGGTAGGATGTTCATTTTTTTTTTTTTTTTTTTTCCAAAATAAATGTTTTTTAATTAAATAAAAATGTTATAGCGTTCTACTTTTTTTTTTTTTTTAAATGTTTTTATTGAGATTCAATTTAAGGCAACAATACACTTTATGTCAACAAACTATGTACAGATAAGTATCTTCCAAACAGATATTCTCAAAAAAAAACAAAAAAACATCAAGTAAAAAATATAGAAACATGTTACATACATAAGTTTGTTGAGCTGACAAATCAAAGCGGCAATAATGAACATTATATGTGCCAGGTAGACTATACACCTTCCCAGTGATCACCGAGGTCACTCTTGGACCTCACAGCCCAGGCAGAAATTATGCAGCTACCGAAGGCGTTCATGAACATAAGGAGGCCACTTTTGGACCTCAAATTATGAATCTCGCTTTTCTTAGTTTGCTTTGAACACTGGAACTAGAAATGTACAACCAATCAAGGTATTTATATACATATACTATTAATCATATAAAGAGCACCAGATGGGAAAAGCCTAGGAAAGATTACCATACCTGTGAAGATATAGGAGAGTAGCAACCAAAACCATCAAAAAAAAAGGTGGGGAGACTTACACTTATCCAAAGCGTATGTATGGAGAGGAAGTTTTTATAGGAGATACCTAATTGTGAGCTCTCAGGATAGTAACTACGTGACCATTATTGAGGTTATTGCCATATAATATGGAGTATATGACTATATTTAAAGAAAAACATGATGTACATGTCACAATACAAAAACGCTCCTCTAAGATTAAATATCAAACGGCTGAGGTTAATAAAGGAAAAAAACACAATTTAAACCTGTATCAAATAGTTGTAGATCTGTAGATATTCTCAGCAAAACATATAAGATAATACATAATACATATTAATGTGAGAACATGGCCATATACGATTCTCTTTAACTATACTTATAGCAGTGCAGTAGTAAAAATAAAGCAAGGGAACTTTCCTCAAATAGCACTAATTTCTTCCTTGTGTACAAATTGGGCAGCTGCGAAGCATAGCTAATATTATCAAACTGGGTGTATATAAAAACCTACTTATGAGCAAGTGGGAAAAAACCTGAGTGACATCTACCTTAGCATGGTCAATTATGCATGTTATTAAAAAGAAGAATCTAGTGAGCTAATAAACCAGCCCATAGACTGGTATATGGCTGTCTGGTGTAGGTTTCCCTTGTCTATAATCCAAGCCCAGTAAACCTTGTATAATAGGTATACTATAGCATGCTGACCACTATGTATTGTGAGGGATAAAAGTATGGGAATATATTTGTTAGTCAGATAATACAGAAGTCAATATGGGCATATACCTGAGTACACATAGAAGAGACCTCACATGGAGAAAATAACAAAACAAAACATATACATTGCCAAGCCCCCTATATTCTATAAAGTAAGTTGAGAAATATTCTACTTCTGTGTTGTATACGTTAGGATATCATATTTTCAGATAGCACTCACACTCTAAACCTAAATATCATATAGCTGCTCAGCTTCTCAGGTCCAAAAACCATCATATAGAACAGATAGATATACTTGAATATTAACGTTCTTTCTAATATCAAGTGCAGTGTTGGTTGAAGCAGTGAAGTCGCTCACTCCGTAACTAATGAAATATGTGCGTGACATAGATGTGAGCCATCATGTTATTCCTCTGAGTCACTATCCGATACCTATTTTGATTTGGAGGTTATTCCTACTTGCAGTGTCCCATGTAAAGATGGCCGTAACAAAGCCATGGCAGAAAGTGGTAAGTACCCATGGAATATAAAACAGCCTCTCCGTGCAAAAAAATACTTCTACATGGACTTGTAAAATACTAAATGTAGACTGTAGGCTAAAGAGTGTCAGTTCCGTCATAGCCTGCAACAAGTCCGGTAGCAGTGTAGTTTGTTCATATTGACTGCACCTCTGGGGATGCTGCATACCTTCCATGATATGAAGGGGCTTGCTGAAGCTCCGATGAACATCTTGTGGTCCGTCCTTAGCCAACTCGGAGATAGCCAGCGGTGGGTGAGGCAATTGAGGAGAAGTGTGAACTGCGGTCAGCGGTGTCATGGGTGTGCAGTTGGGCCACATAACAGCTCTCCCCTCTGGAGCCGTAATCGCCTCCTCGGTCTCCAAATCTGCAGAGCTACCATCCGGCCACGGAATCAGAGCGCTGTCATCAGCTGTCAATATGCTGTTCGGAGTCTCTCTTGTAGTGGTGCCTTTCCATGCTGCCACGAAACTCTCCTCAAGCTGCGCAAAATTACGGCATAGTGTATAGTCAAGAATCTCTAGTAATGTAAGATTTGAGTGCGCCATTCTATAGTTGTAATAGCACAGTATGAAATATCACACATAGGGTGCTCCGGGATATCAGAAAGTCTGCAGCGCAAATGGCTGGATATACTGAAATTTCAGAATACAAAGGGGGGGTAGAGAAAGGTCCAGGCCGTTGCTAGGCCTCTGCTATGCACCTCCTCTAAACAGGTCTGCCCGTCCTCGTTAGTATGAAAAAAACACATAAATCCTTTCCATGAGTATTTTTTGTCTCTTATCACATAAATGGAAATAAAATTTTCTGGTCTAGGGAGGGATAAATAGCAGATTTATCAGCTCCAATGTTTCAGGGAATTCAAAAGGCAGCCATCTTAGTCGCTGGTCGGACACACCCCCCAGGATGTTCATTTTAACTATGTTAATCCGACCCAGCCACGAAATTGATTTTTTCTTCCATCTAGAGAGGTCTGTAATTATGTCTTCTTTAATTTTTTTATAATTAGATTCAACCATATCCGGCATGGCAGCGACGATTTAATAATGATATCTAAGTATAAAAGCTCTTTGTGGACAACTCTAACCGGGCATGTACTTGCTATGGTGTTGAAGTGTGCGCGGGGCTCAGTGATATTAAGAAGTTCCGACTTGGCAAGGTTTAAGTGAAAGTTTGAAACACTGCCATAAAGCTCCATCTCTTTCAATACCTCTGGTAAAGAATGTAGGGTGTCAGTGAGAGTGAGCAGGATGTCATCAGCGTACATGGCTAATTTATATTCTGTGTTTTGAATTTTAAGTCCTGTGATAGATGAGCTTGTTCTTATTCTGCTAGCTAGGTGTTCTATAGATATAGCAAAGAGGACAGGAGAAAGAGGACAGCCCTGTCTCATTCCGTTTGTTATGTGGAATGGGTCTGACAGTACACCGTTTACATACACCTTAGCGTTAGGTGAGGAGTATAGTGATAGGACCCTTTTTATAAGAATAGGTCCAAAGTTCATCTTCCTAAGGGTAGAAAGCATAAATGACCAATTAACACGATCAAACGCTTTCTCCGCATCTGTCGAGAGTAGAGTGAGAGGGGTAGATGTTATGTTAGCGTGAGAAATGAATTGTAGAACTTTGAGAGTGTTGTCTCATGCCTCCCTATTTGGTACAAAGCCCACTTGGTCAGTGGAGATGAGTTGTGGCAAGAATCTGTTGAGTCTGTTCGCGATTAGTTTGGCCAGAATTTTGATGTCGGAGTTTAACAGGGAGATTGGGCAGAAGTTTTCCGCTTTTGTTGGGGGCTTACCAGGTTTGGGTAGTACAACTATATGTGCTTCCAGCATTGAGCTTGGAAGAGAGGCTGTGTTATGCACCTCGTTAAATATTTTAAGTTGCTGGGGGGCAAGTATATGGGCAATTTTTTTGTAGTATTTGGGTCCTAGGCCATCTGGGCCTGGACTTTTACCCGAGGGCAACTCCTTAATGTTGTGGAGGACCTCAATGAGTGTGAATAAATACAATAATAACATAACTGCAAGATTGTACAGTAGATAAACATACAAAATATTCATAACAGCTGTGGTAATTGTGTATGAAACAAAAAGAAGATAGATACAACATGTTATCACTTCACAATATATCATGCCAAAGCTGCCGGGCATGCCCTCGGAATGAGCAATTGTAGATGTAGGTAAGTTTTTCAAATTTAAGTTCTGACATCGAAGCACAGTACTAAAGGTGTAATAGGTAAGGAGAAGGGGGAGGGGACTATAGTAGGGAGGAAAAGATTGAAGGAGGAAAAGGGAGAGAAAAAAACCCAAAAAAACTCAGCGGTATATTAGTCTGGACGGAAGTGAACGTGAGTGACTTAGATCTTTCCATGCCATAAGGCCAACACCAATTCATACAGCTCGAGGTTATGGTTTTTCAGGTAATGATACCTTTCCAAAAGCAGAACGTCCGCCACTTGAGCGTGCCACTCCTCCAAAGTGGGGGGGCTTTGAGACTTCCATTTCTTTGGAATTAGTTTTTTCGCACTGGTAATCATTATTAGCAAGAGGGAGAGATGTGCAATGCTCTGTGTCTTAGGCAGGGAGAGAAATAACAAAATATTAGGTGTGTTTGGGATATCAAGGTTTAGGGTTTCCCCCATCTGAACGGAACAGCCAATAGAATGCGAGCTCAATCTGATTGGCTGATTTTATCAGCCAATCGGATTGAACTTGATTCTGATTGGCTGATTCCATCAGCCAATCAGAATATTCCTACCTTAATTCCGATTGGCTGATAGAATCCTATCAGCCAATCGGAAGTCGAGGGACACCATCTTGGATGACATCCCTTAAAGGAACCGTCATTCTGCAGTTGGACGTCGCCGGAAGAAGATGGGTCCGCGGTGGAGGTCTTCAGGATGGAGCCGGTCGTCATCGGATGAAGATAGAAGATGCCGCTTGGATCAAGATGGTTGCCGGTCCGGATCGCCTCTTCTTCCCGGATAGGATGAAGACTTTGGAGCCTCTTCTGGACCTCTTCAGGCACCGGATGATGGATCGCCAACCCCCGCTTGGGTTGGATGAAGATTTTGGAGCCAGGACGGATCGGTGATACCTGGTGAGGTGAAGACAAGGTAGGATGATCTTCAGGGGCTTAGTGTTAGGTTTATTTAAGGGGGGTTTGGGTTAGATTAGGGGTATGTGGGTGGTGGGTTGTAATGTTGGGGGGGGGGTATTGTATGTTTTTTTTTTACAGGCAAAAGAGCTGAACTTCTTGGGGCATGCCCCGCAAAGGGCCATGTTCAGGGCTGGTAAGGTAAAAGAGCTTTTAACTTTAGTAATTTAGAATAGGGTAGGGCATTTTTTTATTTTGGGGGGCTTTGTTGTTTTATTAGGGGGCTTAGAGTAGGTGTAATTAGTTTAAAATTGTTGTAATATTTTTCTTATGTTTGTAGATATTTTTTTATTTTTTGTAACTTAGTTCTTTTTTATTTTTTGTACTTTAGCAAGTTTATTTATTTGTATTTATTGGTAGGAATTGTATTTAATTAATTTATTGATAGTGTAGTGTTAGGTTAATTGTAGGTAGTTTATTTAATTAATTTATTGATAGTGTAGTGTTAGGTTAATTGTAGGTAATTGTAGGTAGTTTATTTAATTAATTTATTGATAGTATAGTGTTAGTTTTAATTGTAACTTAGGTTAGGATTTCTTTTACAGGTAAATTTGTAATTATTTTAACTATTTTAGCTATTAAATAGTTCTTAACTATTTAATAGCTATTGTACCTGGTTAAAATAAATACAAAGTTACCTGTAAAATAAATATTAATCCTAAAATAGCTACAATATAATTATAATTTATATTGTAGCTATATTAGGATTTATTTTACAGGTAAGTATTTAGCTTTAAATAGGAATAATTTATTTAATAAGAGTTAATTAATTTCGTTAGATTTAAATTATATTTAACTTAGGGGGGTGTTAGTGTTAGGGTTAGACTTAGCTTTAGGGGTTAATCCATTTATTAGAATAGCGGTGAGCTCCGGTCGGCAGATTAGGGGTTAATAATTGAAGTTAGGTGTCGGCGATGTTAGGGAGGGCAGATTAGGGGTTAATACTATTTATTATAGGGTTAGTGAGGCGGATTAGGGGTTAATAACTTTATTATAGTAGCGCTCAGGTCCGCTCGGCAGATTAGGGGTTAATAAGTGTAAGCAGGTGGAGGCGACGTTGTGGGGGCAGATTAGGGGTTAATAAATATAATATAGGGGTCGGCGGTGTTAGGGGCAGCAGATTAGGGGTACATAAGGATAACGTAGGTGGCGGTCGGCAGATTAGGGGTTAAAAAAAATTATTCGAGTGTCGGCGATGTGGGGGGACCCCGGTTTAGGGGTACATAGGTAGTTTATGGGTGTTAGTGTACTTTAGAGTACAGTAGTTAAGAGCTTTATTAACCGGCGTTAGCCCAGAAAGCTCTTAACTACTGACTTTTTTCCTGCGGCTGGAGTTTTGTCGTTAGATGTCTAACGCTCACTTCAGACATGACTCTAAATACCGGAGTTAGAAAGATCCCATTGAAAAGATAGGATACGCAATTGACGTAAGGGGATCTGCGGTATGGAAAAGTCGTGGCTGAAAAGTGAGCGTTAGACCCTATTTTGAGTGACTCCAAATACCGGCGGTAGCCTAAAACCAGCGTTAGGAGCCTCTAACGCTGGTTTTCACGGCTAACGCCAAACTCTAAATCTAGGCCTTTGTGTTGTTGTTCAAGGCAGGATACTAATGTCAGTAGTGTTTGGAGTCGTTCTCTTTTGAGTCTATTGTGCCTAGCTCTTATCTTAATGAGTTCACCATGTATTACACATTTGTGTGCCTCCCAAGTAGTTGTTAAGGGAAGTGTGTCTGCCAAGTTAAATTGGAAATATTCCTGGAGTGTTTTGGTGAGGTCTGTGGTGGTGATAGAACTGTCTAGCAGTGTGTCATCCAATCTCCACTTGTAAGTGGAAATAGGGGCCTCTGGCCAATGGATTGTGCAGGTGACAGGTGCATGGTCCTACCATGTAATATTATGTATGGAGCTATCTGAGATGGTGGTCAGGCCCACTGTGTCAGTGAAGACATAGTCTATCCTGGTATATTTATTGTGTAAAGTGTAATCCCTGGTGTTCGGGTGCGTTATTCGCCAGACATCATGAACCACCATTTCCCTCAGGTGGTGAGTTATCTGTTTGAGTGTTTTAGGAGAGGCACTGGAGGAGCCATCAGAGGTGTCCAATAGCGGGTTCATGGGAACATTGAAGTCCCCACCAAGAAAAAGCACTACTTTTTGGAGCTCTAGGATTTTTTGCGACATTTTTTTGAGGAAGGATGCTTGTGCTGTGTTCGGAAAATATAGATTAACAAGGGTTACGGGTCTGTTGTGTAAAAGGCCCAATATTATATATCGCCCCTCTGTGTCTCTCTCTATATATGTAGGGCAAAAGGAACTCTTTACATGAAATAGTATGCCCACCCCCCTTCTTGGTCGAACCCGATGCAAAGTAGGCTTGAGTGTAATGTTTTTGGAACCATTTGGGCTCATGTCCTTTTTAAAAGTGAGTTTCCTGAAGGAAGATTATGCCCCCACCCATCCTCTGGAGGTCGTTAAGCACAATAGATCATTTGCCTGGGCTATTTAATCCCTTAGTGTTAACCGTGGTCAGTTCTATCCCATGAATTTGGGAATGTGATTTGCGTTTTGGCATTGTCAGGTGGAGCCGGGGAGTGGGAAAAGGTATGTAAAGGCAAGGTAAGGAGAAGGGAAGGGAGAGGTTGAGGAAAGATAAGCCTAGGAGAATATCTGTGGGGAAGGGAGGTAGTACTGGGTCTCGGGGATAAAGGGGGGTAGGGTGGTCCCCCACTTACCTTGGGCAGTGAGGTCTATGGGAAGGTCTATGGGAAGGTAAAGGTAAACCTTTGCAAGACTGTGAAACAAGGATAACAAATCTATCAACCAATACAGAATATAACAATACAACAATAAAAAATAGAATCACTAGGGGAGAGGGAAGACAGCGGCTGCATAGTCCCCCCCCAATGGGTTTTTGGGGGCCATACTGGAGATTTTAAGTTCCAAGTGTGTTGGTCATATAAACTTAAAGACTGTATTTTATGACAAAAACTGTAATTTAGCATATTAAAAATATTAACAGTACAACATGTATTAACAGTTGAGGATTGTCCCACTTATCTGCATATTAGAAGGAGGTGGAATGGGGACCCATAAAGAGTGGTGGTTCTTGCTCCGCCAAGGGTGTTACCCCTGACCAAGATAGTTCCCCCCTGAAGGTTTCAAAGAGGCAGCATTTGCTGCACACAACTTACAATCTGTAGGTCATGTTGGGACTTCCGGTGTTGGTTCTCTTGCTGTGGTGGGGGCATCTTGCAAGTGGGCCAGTGCTGGTGGAAGCTTGATCGTTAGGTTAAGGCACTTGTTGAATGCTGTTAGGTCAACTAGGGTCCGAAATACGGTGGAGGTGTTGTCTTTTGTGGCTATGATGCAAGTTGGGAAGCCCCATCTGTATGGTATGTTATTTCTTAGAGCCACCGTAATAAATTTCAGATCCCTTCTTTTCTGTAAGGTGGTAGGGCAGATGTCCGGGTATATCTGCACCTCTATCTCAGCATGCGTAAGGGGTGATTTATCCCTTGATCCCTTGAGGATTTCCTCTTTATCTCTGAAGGAGAGTAGTTTCACTATCATATCCCTTGGTGGCGCTTTAGTTGGTGGCCTTGGACGAAGGGCACGGTGTGCCCTCTCTATAAGGATGTCTGGTGCTGATGGTGCCTCTTTTGCCGTGCGGTAAAGGCTTTGTAGATGCCCAATTAGAGAAGTTGGGGATATAGATTCAGGGATCCCTCGGATCCGGAGGTTGTTCCTTCGGCTCCTATTTTCTAAGTCCTCCATTCTATCCATTAGGTTTTTCAGCATATCTGTGTGTACTTGCGTGCTGTCGGACTGTACCTGTATTTCAGCCTGCTGAGCCTCTGGTCTCTCTTCAATATTTGAAACTCTGTTCTAGGGCCGTGATATCTTTCTTGAATTCACCAAATAGGTCTTTCACTTCCTGCATGGCTTCCCTTATATCTACTTTGGAAGCAAAATATTTGAGGTCACCTTTGGTGACATGCTGTGTAGTGTCTAGACTTTCCCTATGTGTTTGAGATTCCGCCTCCTGGTTGTGTTTGAGGTGTGGATCACAGGGGGTTGCTGAGGCTGATTCAGCAGGTTTTAGGTAGTTATTCAGCAACGCGTTTCTCAGTGTAACACACTGTTTCATCAGGCTATGATGAAACAGTGTGTTACACTGAGAAACGCGTTGCTGTTGTTTTTATTGTTATTAAACTTTTATACATTTTTAACTCTCTATCTGCTGCCGACTACACTTTTTCTTTTTTGATCCTTGGCTTGATATATCCATTTTTGGCACCTTCCTAAGCATCTTGTCAGACTCCCTGCTGGACCTGTGGTGCTCTGATCCACACCTACTATACTTCTTGGGTATCCCTGGACTCTCCCTGGTGAGACGAGGACCTCCATCTGTGAAATCTATCTATTGTGGTCTACCGGACGACGTGTGGTTCCAGACTGCGATTACTGCACTCTTATGTGCGCTACAACTTGTGAGTAGGATTCCTTTGATCATACTATTGCTTTGTTTTTATCCCATATGATCTGCACCATGTGGCGCCCTCTATCTATTTTTTCCTAGATTTTCTACCTGTGTTCCTGGCATAACACTCTGGAGGAGCAGCTTACCTTTTCTTGAAACATTACCCACTATATATATCCTTTGGGTAGTATTAATAATTGGACTTTGCTGGACTCAACAAATTAACCAATTATACTGGATTAATATAATTTCTATATATTGATATAACTATTATCCTCTGGTCCTTTTCTATCTTTGGAATTGTCCTTTGTAATTTTGCATCTAACTTTTAGGATCTAGGAATCCTGTATTGATCACCTAGTATTGTTGCTTTATCTATCTTTGTACAGCATCTTACCATTCACAGCATCTATGGTAATTTTTGTCTAAATTGTATTATATTGAAGATCTTATATTGTGTGATATTTGCCCTAGGCGCCTCTTAGTAGTACTTTGGTGACGTTGGTGTTACCTGTCGTACTAATTGTTGTTGTCACTCCAGGGAAATCCTTTAGGTAACATACAGAAGGAGATGACTGAAGTTGTACAGAGAGCCCTAAGTCAAGGTATTATCGATAAAAAGCTATCTGAGTATTTATCCATTACAAATCCTAGGACACCTGTCTTCTACACTGTCCCAAAAGTCCACAAGGACAAACAGAGACTGCCGGGGAGACCTATAGTCTCCTCAGTAGAGTCAGTATTTACAAATATTTCCAAGTTCTTGGATAAGATTTTGCAGCCTGAAGTCACTAGGATGTCAAGTTATATACAAGACACTAATAATTTTTTGCAGAAAGCAAGGGATTTGGTATTTCCTAGTGACAAATACCTCCTGTTCACCATGGATGTACGTAGTCTATATACGTCCATAAAACACGAAACTGGTATATCCGTAATAAGAAAAACATTGATGGTGAACAGGAGGGATAGTGAGAATGAAGTATCATTTATTGAGGACTTGTTACGTATTGTCCTTTATTGGAATTACTTTATCTTTCAGGACAGCTGGTATGTCCAGGTGAGGGGCACAGCAATGGGCTCCAACATTGCCCCATCATACGCCAATCTCTTCATGTGTGAGTTTGAGTAGAGTATCGTCTATAAGAATCAGCTATTTAAACAATATGGAGCTGTATGGTGGAGATATATAGACGATATCTTTGGCATATGTTGGGGCAGCGTGGAGTCCCTTGCACAATTTGTTCAGGATCTTAATTCTGAAGTGAGAGATCTCTTCTTCACGGTGAGTGTTAGTGAAGAGTCCATACCCTTCCTGGACACGCAAGTTCTCAAGAAAGGCCATCATTTGGAATTTGACCTGTATAGAAAGGAGACTGACAGGAATAGTATATTGCAATTCAATAGCTTCCACCCTAGGCCATTGGTAAATTCTCTCCCCAGGAGCCAATTATTAAGGATCAACAGGATTGTTGATAATGAGGTGACACGTGGGATAAGATTTAATAAAATGTCCAAGAAGTTCACTGACAGAGGATATCCCAAGAAACTCCTAGAGCACACTATAGGAACTTTAGATAAAATCAAAGAAAGAACTCCCAAAGAAAATAGACTGGTGTTTGTTAGTCAGTATAGCCCATTGAGTGATAAAATATCTAGGTTGATTCGTAAGAATTGGCATATACTCAAGGAATGTAACTCTAACATAGCCCAGTTCCAAGAGCCTCCCACTATGGCCCATAAGAGAGTCAAAAGTCTAAGAGACCATTTGGTACATACGGATATAGGCCCCAGCAGACAAAATAGACAACAATTATTGGGTAAAAAGAACATGGAAACTTTCCCCTGTCTAGGCTGCATGAGTTGTCATGCTGTAATAAAAGGAGCATTCTTTCATCATCCCCATAGTGGTAAAAAGTTTGCTATTAAGGGGTACTATACCTGTGAGACCACTTACGTGGTATACTTGATAAAGTGTCCCTGTTCTTGCATCTACATAGGTGAGACCACCCACAAGGTGAAAGACCGTATTGGTCAACATAGGTCTAATATTAGGTGCAAGAACAGGGATGCCCCTGTATCCAATCATTTTCTTGAAAAAGGCCACCACATCAGCCAGCTCAGGTGGCAAGTAATAGACCATATCCCTCCCAACAGAAGAGGCATGGACAGGGAACTTCTATTAAAACAAAGAGAGATGTGGTGGGTGCATAAATTAGACAGTATGTATCCCAAGGGTCTCAACAGGGACTTTGATTTAAGTTGTTTTTTCTGAATATCTTCTGTCTGGTAAATAACTGGGAAAATATCCTCATCACATTTGATTAGTTATATCTAGCTGTGTTTTCTGTCTTCTCTTTGTTTTTAACTTTTTCATAAATTTTTCTACAAATTTTATTTTAACATTTTTTGCTAATGAATTCCCTATAAACTGTCTATAAAGTTGTCAATTAAATCTATTTAGGAAATAAGTAAACTATAGTTATATGAAAACTTTTTATAGATTATGATGAACTTTCTAGTGTGTTTTTTAGATTATTTTTTTAGAATTAATTAGCAATTATGTAGGTGTATGTATAACATTAGGCCACTAGAGGGAGCCCTCTCCACACAGTGATTTGAGAGGGCGCCAAAAAATTGGGTATTTAAAGATGTAATAGGCCTGTTTGTAATTACCAAGCATGAATAAGGTGCTGTGACACCTGAAACGTCGCTATCTGTGTACTAATAAAGGCCTAGATTTGGAGTTTGGCGGTAGATGGGCTGTTAACGCTCCGCGGGCTTTTTTCTGGCCGCAGCATAAAATTAACTCTGGTATCGAGAGTTCAAAAAAATGCTGCGTTAGGCTCCAAAAAAGGAGCGTAGAGCATTTTTTACCGCAAATGCAACTCTCGATACCAGAGTTGCTTACGGACGCGGCCAGCCTCAAAAACGTGCTCGTGCACGATTCTCCCATAGGAAACAATGGGGCTGTTTGAGCTGTAAAAAAACCTAACACCTGCAAAAAAGCAGCGTTCAGCTCCTAACGCAGCCCCATTGTTTCCTATGGAGAAACACTTCCTACGTCTGCACCTAACACTCTAACATGTACCCCGAGTCTAAACACCCCTAACCTTACACTTATTAACCCCTAATCTGCCGCCCCCCGCTATCGCTGACCCCTGCATCTTATTTTTAACCCCTAATCTTCCGCTCCGTACACCGCCGCAACCTACGTTATCCCTATGTACCCCTAATCTGCTGCCCCTAACACCGCCGACCCCTATATTATATTTATTAACCCCTAATCTGCCCCCCTCAACGTCGCCGACACCTGCCTACACTTATTAACCCCTAATCTGCCGAGCGGACCTGAGCGCTACTATAATAAAGTTATTAACCCCTAATCCGCCTCACTAACCCTATAATAAATAGTATTAACCCCTAATCTGCCCTCCCTAACATCGCCGACACCTAACTTCATGCCCCTTGTCTCGCATTCTATTGGCTGTTCCGATCGGCCAATAGAATGCGAGCTCAATCTGATTGGCTGATTGGATCAGCCAATCGGATTGAACTTGATTCTGATTGGCTGATTCCATCAGCCAATCAGAATATTCCTACCTTAATTCCGATTGGCTGATAGAATCCTATCAGCCAATCGGAATTCGAGGGACGCCATCTTGGATGACGTCCCTTAAAGGAACCGTCATTCGTCGGGAGACACAGAAAGAAGAGGATGGATCCGCGTCGGCTGATTCAAGATGGACCCGCTCCGCACCGGATGGAAGAAGATCGAAGATGCCGCTTGGAGAAGATGTTTGCCGGTCCGGATGTCCTCTTCTTGCCGGATAGGAGGAAGACTTTGGAGCCTCTTCTGGACCTCTTCAGCACCGGATGCCAGGACGGATCGGTGATACCTGGATGGTGAAGACAAGGTAGGAAGATCTTCAGGGGCTTAGTGTTAGGTTTATTTAAGGGGGGTTTGGGTTAGATTAGGGGTATGTGGGTGGTGGGTTGTAATGTTGGGGGGGGGGTATTGTATGTTTTTTACAGGCAAAAGAGCTGATTTTCTTGGGGCATGCCCCGCAAAGGGCCCTGTTCAGGGCTGGTAAGGTAAAAGAGCTTTTACATTTATTAATTTAGAATAGGGTAGGGAATTTTTTATTTTGGGGGTCTTTGTTATTTTATTAGGGGGCTTAGAGTAGGTGTAATTAGTTTAAAATTGTTGTAATATTTTTCTTATGTTTGTAAATATTTTTTTATTTTTTGTAACTTAGTTCTTTTTTATTTTTTGTACTTTAGTTAGTTTATGTAATTGTAGTTATTTGTAGCAATTGTATTTAATTTATTTATTGATAGTGTAGTGTTAGGTTAATTGTAGGTAATTTGTAGGTATTTTATTTAATTAATTTATTGATAGGGTAGTGTTAGGTTTAATTATAACTTAGGTTAGGATTTATTTTACAGGTAATTTTGTTATTATTTTAACTAGGTAACTATTAAATAGTTCTTAACTATTTAATAGCTATTGTACCTGGTTAAAATAATTACCAAGTTGCCTGTAAAATAAATATTAATCCTAAAATAGCTATAATATAATTATAATTTATATTGTAGCTATATTAGGGTTTATTTTACAGGTAAGTATTTAGCTTTAAATAGGAATAATTTATTTAATAAGAGTTAATGAATTTCGTTAGATTTAAATTATATTTAAGTTAGGGGGGTGTTAGTGTTAGGGTTAGACTTAGCTTTAGGGGTTAATCCATTTATTATAGTAGCGGTGAGCTCCGGTCGTCAGATTAGGGGTTAATAATTGAAGTTAGGTGTCGGCGATGTTAGGGAGGGCAGATTAGGGGTTAATACTATTTATGATAGGGTTAGTGAGGCGGATTAGGGGTTAATAACTTTATTATAGTAGCGCTCAGGTCCGCTCGGCAGATTAGGGGTTAATAAGTGTAGGCAGGTGTCGGCGACGTTGTGGGGGGCAGGTTAGGGGTTAATAAATATAATACAGGGGTCGGCGGGGTTAGGGGCAGCAGATTAGGGGTACATAAGTATAACGTAGGTGGCGGTCGGCAGATTAGGGGTTAAAAAATTTTAATCGAGTGGCGGCGATGTGGGGGGACCTCGGTTTTAGGGGTACATAGGTAGTTTATGGGTGTTAGTGTACTTTAGGGTACAGTAGTTAAGAGCTTTATGAACGGGCGTTAGCCCAGAAAGCTCTTAACTCCTGCTATTTTCCGGCGGCTGGAGTTTTTGTCGTTAGAGCTCTAACGCTCACTTCAGAAACGACTCTAAATACCGGCGTTAGAAAGATCCCATTGAAAAGATAGGATACGCAATTGACGTAAGGGGATCTGCGGTATGGAAAAGTCGCGGCTGAAAAGTGAGCGTTAGACCCTATTTTGAGTGACTCCAAATACCGGCGGTAGCCTAAACCAGCGTTAGGAGCCTCTAACGCTGGTTTTCACGGCTACCGCCGAACTCTAAATCTAGGCCAAAGTCTGTTTGAAAAGTGCTGGAGACCCTGCTTATCATTGTACACGTATATTAGGACTTGGCAGCGCCCTAGGTCTACCGTGCACACCTTTACTCCTGTGTGCTGTTCCCCTACTGGACTTTGTTAATTTTAGAAGCAGGGCATAGAAATTGGTCTTGTGCTAAATCTAGGCAATATTTAAGCATTGAAGGCAGAACATTTTGCCCTATATCAGTTTCCTGCCAACAGTTCAGTCTGCACTGATTGAGGACAGAGGAAGGCTGTTGGGATGTATTTTCTTTACTTGTGTCTTCAGCACATTATGCATATATATGTTTTATTTAACAAAATAAACACACACACACTCACACATATATGTGTATATATATATGTGTGTGTGTGTATATATATATGTATATATATATATGTATATATATACACACATATATATGTATATATATATATATATATATATATATATATATATATATATATATATATATATATATATATATATATATATATATATATATATATATATATATATATATATATATATACAGGGAGTGCAGAATTATTAGGCAAGTTGTATTTTTGAGGATTAATTTTATTATTGAACAACAACCATGTTCTCAATGAACCCAAAAAACTCATTAATATCAAAGCTGAATAGTTTTGGAAGTAGTTTTTAGTTTGTTTAGTTATAGCTATTTTAGGGGGATATCTGTGTGTGCAGGTGACTATTACTGTGCATAATTATTAGGCAACTTAACAAAAAACAAATATATACCCATTTCAATTATTTATTTTTACCAGTGAAACCAATATAACATCTCAACATTCACAAATATACATTTCTGACATTCAAAAACAAAACAAAAACAAATCAGTGACCAATATAGCCACCTTTCTTTGCAAGGACACTCAAAGCCTGCCATCCATGGATTCTGTCAGTGTTTTGATCTGTTCACCATCAACATTGCGTGCAGCAGCAACCACAGCCTCCCAGACACTGTTCAGAGAGGTGTACTGTTTTCCCTCCTTGTAAATCTCACATTTGATGATGGACCACAGGTTCTCAAAGGGGTTCAGATCAGGTGAACAAGGAGGCCATGTCATTAGATTTTCTTCTTTTATACCCTTTCTTGCCAGCCACGCTGTGGAGTACTTGGACGCGTGTGATGGAGCATTGTCCGGCATGAAAATCATGTTTTTCTTGAAGGATGCAGACGTCTTCCTGTACCACTGCTTGAAGAAGGTGTCTTCCAGAAACTGGCAGTAGGACTGGGAGTTGAGCTTGACTCCATCCTCAACCCAAAAAAGGCCCCACAAGCTCATCTTTGATGATACCAGCCCAAACCAGTACTCCACCTCCACCTTGCTGGCGTCTGAGTCGGACTGGAGCTCTCTGCCCTTTACCAATCCAGCCACGGGCCCATCCATCTGGCCCATCAAGACTCACTCTCATTTCGTCAGTCCATAAAACCTTAGAAAAATCAGTCTTGAGATATTTCTTGGCCCAGTCTTGACGTTTCAGCTTGTGTGTCTTGTTCAGTGGTGGTCGTCTTTCAGCCTTTCTTACCTTGGCCATGTCTCTGAGTATTGCACACCTTGTGCTTTTGGGCACTCCAGTGATGTTGCAGCTCTGAAATATGGCCAAACTGGTGGCAAGTGGCATCTTGGCAGCTGCACGCTTGACTTTTCTCAGTTCATGGGCAGTTATATTGCGCCTTGGTTTTTCCACACGCTTCTTGCGACCCTGTTGACTATTTTGAATGAAACGCTTGCTTGTTCAATGATCACGCTTCAGAAGCTTTGCAATTTTAAGAGTGCTGCATCCCTCTGCAAGATATCTCACTATTTTTGACTTTTCTGAGCCTGTCAAGTCCTTCTTTTGACCCATTTTGCCAAAGGAAAGGAAGTTGCCAAATAATTATGCACACCTGATATAGGCTGTTGATGTCATTAGACCACACCCCTTCTCATTACAGAGATGCACATCACCTAATATGCTTAATTGGTAGTAGGCTTTCGAGCCTATACAGCTTGGAGTAAGACAACATGCATAAAGAGGATGCTGTGGTCAAAATACTCATTTGCCTAATAATTCTGCACTCCCTGTATATATACACATATATATACAGTGGGGCAAAAAAGTATTTAGTCAGCCACCAATTGTGCAAGTTCTCCCACTTAAGAAGATGAGAGAGACCTGTAATGTTCATCATAGGTATACCTCAACTATGAGAGACAAAATGTGGAAACAAATCCAGACAATCACATTGTCTGATTTGGAAAGAATTTATTTGCAAATTATGGTGGAAAATAAGTATTTGGTCAATATCAAAAGTTCATCTCAATACTTTGTTATATATCCTTTGTTGGCAATGACAGAGGTCAAACGTTTTCTGTAAGTCTTCACAAGGTTGTCACACACTGTTGCTGGTATGTTGGCCCATTCCTGCATGCAGATCTCCTCTAGAGCAGTGATGTTTTGGGGCTGTCACTGGGCAATACGGACTTTCAACTCCCTCCAAAGGTTTTCTATGAGGTTGAGATCTGGAGACTGGCTAGGCCACTCCAGGACCTTGAAATGCTTCTTACGAAGCCACTCCTTCATTGCCCGGGCGGTGTGTTTGGGATCATTGTCATGCTGAAAGACCCAGCCACATTTCATCTTCAATGCCCTTGCTTATGGAAGGAGGTTTGCACTCAAAATCTCACGATACATGGCCCCATTCATTCTTTCATGTACACGGATCAGTCGTCCTGTTCCCTTTGCAGAGAAACAGCCCCAAAGCATGATGTTGCCACCCCCATGCTTCACAATAGGTATGGTGTTCTTTGGTTGCAACTGAGCATTCTCTCTCCTCCAAACACGACGAGTTGTGTTTCTACCAAACAGTTCTACTTTGGTTTCATCTGACCATATGACATTCTCCCAATCTGCTTCTGGATCATCCAAATGCTCTCTAGCATACTTCAGACGGGCCCGGACATGTACTGGCTTAAGCAGGGGGGACACGTCTGGCACTGCAGGATCTGAGTCCCTGGCGGCGTAGTGTGTTACTGATGGTAGCCTTTGTTACGTTGGTCCCAACTCTCTGCAGGTCATTCACTAGGTCCCCCCGTGTGGTTCTGGGATGTTTGCTCGCCGCTCTTGTGATCATTTTGACCCCATGGGGTGAGATCTTGCATGGAGCCTCAGATTGAGGGAGATTATCAGTGGTCTTGTATGTCTTTCATTTTCTAATTGTTGCTCCCACAATTGATTTCTTCACACCAAGCTGCTTGCCTATTGCAGATTCAGTCTTCCCAGCCTGGTGCAGGTCTACAATTTTGTTTCTGGTGTCCTTCGACAGCTCTTTGGTCTTCACCATAGTGGAGTTTGGAGTGTGACTGTTTAAGGTTGTGGACCAGGTGTCTTTTATACTGATAACAAGTTCAAACAGGTGCCATTAATACAGGTAATGAGTGGAGGACAGAGGAGCCTCTTAAAGAAGAAGATACAGGTCTGTGAGAGCCAGAAATCTTGCTTGTTTGTAGGTGACCAAATACTTATTTTCCACCATAATATGCAAATATATTCTTTCCAAATCAGACAATGTGATTGTCTGGATTTGTTTCCACATTTTGTCTCTCATAGTTGAGGTATACCTATGCTGAAAATTACTGGCCTCTCTCGTCTTCTTAAGTGGGAGAACTTGCACAATTGGTGGCTGACTAAATACTTTTTTGACCCACTGTATATATAAAAAATATATTACCCACCTGGTTTATATCTGCTAATAAATTCTTGTCAAAAAAGTAAAAATTTTTTTTAATCATGAGCACTTCTGTGAGAAAGTATAAGCATTTTGAAGGAGTTATACTTTTTTTTAACAGTTTTTATTACTACAGAAATACGCCAGCCTGCTACTTTCTTCATATACACTTATAGTAATAATATTATCTATAAGATTTAGTTATAAGAGAACCATATGGAATTAGCTCAGCATTTCAGCGTTGTGTTTTTTTTTTTGTTTGTTTTTTATAGTATGTTTGTTACACTGAGAAGAGCAAATGCCAAACTTTTTGCTATCATAACACCTTAACCCTGCTGTATAGAATAGCAGCATAAAATGAGGTGACGGCTGAACACAAATTATAATTTTTGAAAATCTCTGCAAGGTGAATATCACACATGGAAAAGCAGCCTCTGTCAATTCCTGTTATCATATGATAAAGTATACTGTGGCAGATATTAACTCTGCTGATTCTTGAGTGTTTGTTCTTCTGAATAACATTTAAAGTCCCCTGGGAGAAGACAACTGTTCAATTTATAGAGCTGAGTATGTGTGAACTCAGTATATAGTGCATGGGGTGTAGCAAGGAAATGACATACAGCTGTATAGATACTTGTGCTAAGAGGTTTTCTTAAGGTTGGAAAACAAATATTAAGTTGATTAAAGGACCAGTCAACACAGTAGATTTGCATAATCAACAAATGCAAGATAACAAGACAATGCAATAGCACTTAGCCTGAACTTCAAATGAGTAGTAGATTTTTTTTCTGACAATTTTAAAAGCTATGTCTTTTTCCACTCCCCCTGTACCATGTGACAGCCATCAGCCAATCACAAATGCATACACGTACCATGTGACAGTCATCAGCCATTCACAAATGCCTACACACTTATTCTTGCACATGCTCAGTAGGAGCTGGTGACTCAAAAAGTTTAAATATAAAAAGACTGTGCACATTTTGTTAATTGAAGTAAATTGGAAAGTTATTTAAAATAGCATGTTCTATCTGAATAATGAAAGTTTAATTTTGATTGAGTGTCCCTTTAAGTTAATTTCTTGATATTTCATTGCTAGGTCCTCATGTCAGTAGTGGGGTTAAACTACCTGTGTAATCCCTACACATCAAAACTTCGTCAAGCCCTGGGGATCTCCTTAGCATATATTTGCTTATGGCAGCTAAGCTATCGATAGCCAGATTATGGAAGCAAAAAACTCCCCCTACGTGGAGAGAAGTAACTAAAACTATGGCATATCTCAAGCTTATGGAGCTCCCAATTTTCACCCAGAATAATAAAACTCTTCTGCATTCATTGATTTGGGAAAAATGGAAGCTGCTCACATAGTGGAACAATAAGCAACGCTCCCTGTCTTTTGTTTTTCTACAGATATAGCGAGGTCCTGTAGTCTGCACCTTCTCCTTGTCCTGCCCTCTTGATCTTTTCCCACTCCGCTCACTCTCTTTTCTCCTCCTTCCCCCCCCTTTTTTTTTTCTCTCTCTCCTTTCTTTCTTCCCCAGGTATCTAATCATCATTGGAACTAATAATTGTTTTCTTCTTTCCTCTGCATAAATATGGTTCAAATATTCTTGCCTGGTTATTCCAATATATATTTTTCTACTCACAATAATAGTTTACTTTCTTCCACAGCTTAAGTTTATGGACTATTTATTTACTATTTTGCATCTCTGGGCCCCTGTCCCAGATGGCATGTGCATGTTTACAGTTTTCTGTATCACCTTGTCATGGAAAAATTTGATGTATTCATGTTTCTGTTGTTATGTCCATTTTCCAATAAAAATATTGAAAATAAACTACCTGTGTAATCCGTTCTTTATAGCCTATTGTATAGCAGACATCATTAAAGTGATACAGATCTAGTGTTATTGTCATACTCAGATGTGCTGTTTTATCTGCAAGCAGAATGTATATAAGCACATAGACAGATGATAAATTCTTTGGAAAACCACTGGCTCCCACTTATTTCTGTCTGCCCTTTACCTCATGTGTGACATTTTTTAGATAGAGCTACACAAAAAACATTCCTTCCTTCTTTTTATGAATAATAAAACAACTTTACAATATATTTTCAATATTTATTTTGCCCCCTTTATCGTGTGATTTAGCACTGAAAGTTGAGCAATAATGCAATGGTGGGTGGAGTTTGACTACCGGAGAATAGCTGCGTAAAAAGGATGTCTATTTGTTTGAAAACATTAAAGGAGCATTAAACACAACATTTTTCTTTTATGTTTCAGATAGAACATACAATATTAAACAACTTTATATTTTACTTATTTGATCTAATTAGATTTTTTCTTTTGGTATCCTTTGAAAAGCATACCTATGGTGGCTGGACATATACGTATCTTGTCATTGGCTCATTTAATGTGTCCAGCTAGCACCTAGTAGTGCATTACTGCATATTTTTTCAACAAAGATACCAAGAGAATGAAGTAAATTTAATATTAGCAGTAAATTGGACCTGCAACCTGACCATTTTTTCGTTAATTTAAGTTACCTCTGTTGAATTCATATATATGTTTATCGGACATATCATAGAGAGTGCCTCACCAGCCTCTGACCTCACTGCACGTCACATATATACATAGATATATATGTATATATATATATATATATATATATATATATATATTATATATATATATATATATACAAGTATGTGAAAGGATATATGTACAAATTCTAGCATTAACAATAATTTAAAATATTAAATAAAAATATGACTTCTAGAAATACAAATACACATTAATTTATGTGAAAGTGTCATATAACAAATCAATATAAAAATAACTTTCTATGAGACATTGTATGTTGAGGTATAAATCAATCAATTTCTTGGACATTAACAGCTGAAAAATAAAAGATTAGCTTTTGAGAAATGTGCTTGTTCATAGACAGTAATGAAATGGTTTAAATAAAGTTGGGAAAAACCTGAATAACCACAACATCGATGACTGTTAGTTAAAAGGAAAGTCTACACCAGAATTGTTATTGTTTAAAAAGATAGATCATTCCTTTATTACCCATTCCCCAGTTTTGCTTAACCAACACAGTTATATTAATATATGTTTTACCTCTGTGATTACCTTGTATCTAAGCCTCTGCAGACTTCCCCCTTATCTCAGATCTTTTGACAGACTTGCATTTCAGGCAATTAGTAGATAGACTAATTAGCTCTTCGCACCGTACTTGGAGCATGTGTTTTTGATGGCTTTTTTGATAAATAAGGAGACCGTATTCAGATCCGGAGCAGCGATGTCTCACGAGTGTATTGATGCCAGCGAATGCGACATAGTTGACGCTTTGATAAATTGACCCCTTTCTCTCTTTATAACCATTTAGATATTTGGCTATAGAGCTATTGAGATACATATATTTAACATATTTTTTTTTAAAATATATATATATAGTTACAGCTCTTTTACTTAAAAAAATTACCAATTACCCCCTAACAGTAAAACCCCCACCCAACCAACCCCCCAAAATAAAAAACCTAACACTAAAAAAACCTAAACTACCCATTGCCCCTAAAGGGGCATGTGTATGGGCATTGCCTTTAAAAGGGCATTCAGCTCTTTTACTGCCCTTAAAAGGGCAATCAGCTCCTTTACAGCCCATTAAATCCCTAATGTTAAAAATTAAAAAAAAAAAAATAATAATAATCCTTATGAAGTCTGGCGGAGAAGGTCTTCTTCCAGGCGGCTCCATCATCTTCTATCTTTATCCTGTGTGAATGCGGCGCAGAGCGAAGGTGCGGAGCGGACTTCCCCGATGTGCCAATCCGGAGCGGCGTTTTCTCAGCGGCAGCGTTCCTCAGCGGAGTAGAGGTTCCTCTTCATCTGATCTCGAGGGTACACTAAAAATTTAATGGAAGGTACCGCAATCAATTTGGGGTACCTTGTATTCCTATTGGCTGAAATATTGAAATCAGCCATGAGGATTAGAGCTACTGAAATCCTATTGGCTTTTCAAATTAGCCAATAAGATTTCAGTAGCTCTCATCCTATTGGCTGATTTAAAAATTTCAGCCAATAGGAATGCAAGGTACCTCAATAAATATAGGGTACCTTGCATTCAATCTTCAGTGTGCAACGGCCGATCGGCTGAAGAGGAGCCTCCACGCTGCTGAGAACCACTGCTGCTGAAGATCTCCGCTGAGGACCGCCGCTGAGGACCACCACTGAGGATCCATGCATCGTGGAAGCCAGCGCCACACCTCCGCTCCATGCTGCCTTCGCTCCAGATGAAGATAGAAGATGATTGAGCCGCCTGGAAGAAGACTTTCTCCTCCGGACTTCAGGAATGGTGAGTACTTATTTGGGGCTTAGTTTTAGGATTTTTTTTTTTAAGATTAGGGGATTTAAAGTTGTTTAAAGGGCTATTGGTAGTTTAGTTTAGATTAGGGGGCTTTTTAATTTTCATAGGGATTAGGTTTCATTTTTTTTATTTTTGATAATTTTGTTTATTTTTTCTGTAATGTGAGACATGTTTATTTTTTTGTAATGTTAGATTAATTTTTTGTAATTTAATGTTAGGATTTTTTATTTTAATTGTAATTTTGTAGTAATTGGGGTTTATTAGGTAATTAGGTTTATTGCGACGTGGGGGCTGGCGATTTAGGGGTTAATAGGTTTATTAGGTTTATTGCGATGTGGGGGTTTGTAGGTTTAGGGTTTAATAGTATAATTAGTAGACATGTGCGTTTCGTTCTGAATCAAAAATTTGGACGAATTCGACAAATTCGGAGATTCAATTTGATTCGAATTTCCGAATTACCCTAGCAACGAAACTAAACTAATCCGAATGCATTTGTAATGAATAAATCTGAATTAGTTTGGATTTATTCGTTACATTCAAATGGCCATGGACTAATCACAATTCAATATAAAACAACAACTAACAACAATTCTAATACTAACAATAACAACTCTAACTCACAACTCTAATACTAACAACAACTCTAATACTAACAAAAACAACTCTAATACTTCCAATTCCAATAAACATTGAAGGATCATATGTAACCTATAGGACCCCAGTTTGGGCAGCCCTGCTTTACAGCATTACAATACAGCTGTTTCCCTTTACATCTAAGTTTTTGTGCCCGCTAGTGTGGTATCATACAAATTAAATTTATAATCACAATTTAGTATAAAAATAAAATTTTGTCAGATTTAGTGAGATAGGACAGTGAAATAATTCCGTTTGTGTAACTTGGAACCATCTGAATCAACATAACACTTACCGAACTTCCAAATTTATGAATCGAATCCAAAACGAATACATCCAAATTTATTCTAATCCAAATCGAATACGAAAAGAATACATCCGAATACATCTGAATTTATTTGAATCTGAATTATGACAAAACAAATACATTCTAATGAATTCAAATTCGAATCGAACCGAAACGAAATTCGAAAAAATCAGAATTGGTCCGAAACAAACCAAAACAAATTTTCTGCTGCGCACAGGTCTAATAATTAGTTAGTTGGCTTTGGTGGGGTTTGGCGGTTTAGGGGTTAATATTGTAATTTATTTAGTTGTCGTTATGGGCGTTTGGCGGTTTTAAGGGTTAGGTAGTTTCTGTGGTGGGAGTTTAGTGATTTTAGGATTATTTTTTGTTAACACTTAGTACAGGCGGTTATGTTTATTTTTTTCTTAATACTTCTTGCGGGCTGCTTGCTTTTTTGTTAATACTTCGTGTGGGTGGTTCTATTTTTTATTTTTATTTCTTTC
Source organism: Bombina bombina (assembly GCF_027579735.1). Taxonomy (NCBI): domain Eukaryota; kingdom Metazoa; phylum Chordata; class Amphibia; order Anura; family Bombinatoridae; genus Bombina; species Bombina bombina. The sequence continues at coordinate 1,503,179,008 of NC_069499.1, read as the reverse complement.
AGACGGTTATGTTTTTTTTTAGTTATTCATGGGGCGGTTGCATGGTTTTTTTTAAGACTTCGTTTGCCTACGCTGCATCCAGAAGGATTCCGAAAATGGTAGGGTGGTAAAAGAATCCACCTCACGCAGCCAACATTCCTTTGAGGATGCGTGTGCAACTGCCGACGGCGATGGACGCGTTACAAATGCGATTATAGTATATATATATATATATATATATATATATATAGTTTGTTGTATTTTAAATTTTAATTATTTGGTTCTAGTTTGGATAACATGATTCCATACATAAGCACCTTCCTTAACCTTTCTATGCATTACTTTGTACTATAGTAGCTGGGCTTATTGCACTAGGAGAATTTGCTCAGCACTGAGTAGGAATATGCTGCTATTTGAGTATTCTGTATGCGTCACTGGAAATAAGGTATTGTATTATACACTATACAGCACTTTTTTTATACACTTATAATCATAATTTTTAATGCAATTTCTTAACAAATCATTTTTATCAGACATTGTTATTATGAGTGTAACTGTATTTTTAAATGTATTTTTGATTTGTTTGTGGAACTTTTATTTGAGCGTAAACAGTTAACCAGAGCTCCGAAGTCGCGTAATCATTTCTAGCGTAAATGGCAATTGTGCTAACGTGTTCACATTTACTTTCAGCTTGTAATGCAAGCGGAATTTAACTTGTGCACAAACGGCAGTGAAAACCCGATATCCTTCGCATGCAAACAATAGCGTGCACTTGTAATCTGGCCCTAAGTGTTAATGATGGTATATAGTGCATATGATGAATCATCCTCAAAGTGGGTCACTTTTAAAGCTCATCGCAGCCCCCCTATGCTTACCCCAGATCCCTGTGGTTTAGGACTCCAGCATCGCATGATGACATCACTAAGCTTAGGAAACCCAGAAGTTCTGAGAAGGCTTAAGGGGTTTGAGAGGTTGCTTCTCAAACCCCTCAATCTCAACTCCTTTAAAAACCCCAAGACTCACTGTTTGAAAGCTTATCAACTGCTCTTTCTAATGATGTGGGGATTAAAGTTTAAGCGCATTTTTTTAAATCAAATATACCTTTATTTTTAATAAAGTCAATATAAATATACCAATATAACAGGCCATTAAAAAAGCCCAGAGACCCAGAAGGCTCCTTGCTTTAACCCCATTGAGTGCTAATGACGGCTCTGATCCGTCACAAATTGTCTCAGTCAGGTGCTAATGACGCTCAGAGCCGTCACTGGGCACTCTCCCACTTTGAGGGAGATCTAGGGGCTCCCACTGGCTCCTACCCTGGCAATCGGACCTTCATAGTGACAGGCATCGCCGGGGCTTCACGTTGCGCACAGTGATGTCACGCGCATCACGTGATGACGTAACCGCGCAACTTTATTTAACATTAACAATGTTAAATATTGGAACAGGGGGCATGCTGCGTAGAAGCCTGTATTTCAGGCATCTAAGCAGCTACAGACCCTTGGAAAAGTAATCGCCTAACCTTTCTAACAGTGTAAGTCTATTTATCTGAAATAAAAAAAAGTTAAAAAAAATATATATTTTTAAAAATTAAAATACAAAAAAACCTTTAAAAAACCTTAGTACCCAGGTGGGAAAGTGCTTAGCACTCAAAGGGTTAAAGCCCCTAAGCTTATCTTCTAAATAAAGCCCTATATAAGTGTTAATAGGCAGTGATCACTGTGGTGGTGAGCACCTGCGGTTAATAAATATCCATTTATTTGCATAGCATCTCATGGGAGAATCTATGTGCACATCAAAGTTACATAATTATACTGAATGCTCTTATGTAGGATAACTCCTTTTTGATATAGAGTTTTAAGGGAAAAAACACAATCTATTGTTTACAGCCTTACTTATTAAAATTGTAATTTAAGAGGATATGAAACCCACACATTTTCTTGTGATTCAGGACAGAACCAGACCGTTTAAAAAAGTTTCCAATTTACTTCTATTATTTAATTTGCTTTGTTCCCATGAAATTCTGTGTTGAGAGATACCTACATGCTACTACATGGTAGGAAATAGTGCTGCATTTAGTGCTCTTGCAAATGGATAACAAAACTGCTGCCATAGTGCTCCAGAAATGAGCCGGCTTGTAAGTTACAACTATAAAAGAGATCAAGGGGCCGATTTATCAAGTTCCGTATGGAGCTTGATGCCCCTGTTTCCGTGCGAGTCTTCAGGCTCGCCTGAAACAGAAGTTATGAAGCAGTGGTCGACTGATAGGTCTCAGGCGACTGATAGGTCTCGGTTCGCTGGTCTTGGCACAATACAGTGCCGCTCCGTTTGTGAGTATCCTTGCCGTCTGTTCCTTACAAGTGTCTTTTGTGGTCTACAATATCACCCTATTGGCACCTCTTCTTTCCCTACCATAGGATTATTTGTGAAATTAGAAAGTTGTTTAAAAGTGCGTGCTCTACCAGAATCATGACAGAAAAAATGTGGGTTTCTTATTCTTTTAAAAAATTAATTTTTTACACTTTATGCTGCCGATTTCTTCTGCATCACGATATATACAAAAATATTAGTATAGTTTGAATCTGTTAGTCTCCTGAAAAAAACTAAAATAGGGCTTTAAGGAATAGTGTAGTCAAAATTATACCTTCATGATTCAGGGATAGCATGCAATTTTATGTAACTTTCTAATTTACTCCTATGGGCCGATTTATCAATGTCTGGCGGACATGATATGCTGTAGCGCTGACATCGCTGAATACTGACAGCATATGCATATTCTAGTGAACTGCTTGTGTAAAGCTGCCCCCTGCAGATTTGCAGCCAATTGGTGCGTTGTATGCGATCGGGCGGATTGATGTCCGCAGCCTCAGAGGTTTCGGACAAGTTAAGGAGCAGCAGTCTTAAAAACAAGCTTTATTATATCTAGTCCGTTCTGTATATAATTAAAAAATGAAAATAATCTAAGAACAAAAAATGCTCTGAAATTAAAAAAATATTTGAGCAATGTAACAATTTACTTTATATTATTTCTAAAGTCATAGCTGCAGAATACAATGCTCTCAGTAATCAGGCCCAATATGAAAAAAAACAACATTTTTTTTTTATTCCTAAAGATAATGAGAACTGATGAGTATGTTTCCCAGAAAACAAGCCTGAGTACATCAAGTGTGACACGTGCAGTCTACACAATGATGACCACATTCCCTTAAAAAATGTATTTTGCCCTGGGATTTAAATTTGAGACAGATGAACAGTAATGAAGCCCTGTACGTAAAGGATCCCTGTGGAGAGTTATTTCATAATATACAACTCAGCAGTGAATATAGCAGCTTGTAGCATAGACAGAAATAATATGATTACATTTATTATCTTCTTCTTAATATTTGTAATGTAACTCTGTCTAAAGCCTCTGGGGAAGCGCAGTTGTTATTGCTGGGCTGCATGAAGCACACTGCACTATAGATTGTGGCAAGATACTAATATTCTTTATAATTTTATGCATATATTTTTGAGGAATGAAAGGGATACATGAAAATCAAAGGTAAAATAGTCAGTGAGGAAAAAAGATGACAGAAGATACACAGAACCATATAAAATGTAATTAGATAAAAACACTTCTGCATAGCTAAGCAATAATTTATCATGGTCACATAAAATTAAGTCATTTGTAAAAAGCTGGCATTTCTTTAATAATGTTTAATAATGTTGCTGTTTGTCAGGGTCTTGACTTGATATAACCTTCAGGTCTTCATTTTATTGATTTTAGTTTACCCATAATGTAGCGAACTATCACGAAATCTAAAGTGAAAATGAACAAACATGCTGTCTCATTTAACTCACTTGTGTATTCTACAGCAGAATATTGTTGTGTAATGGTCTGTTCAATCAAACCATTCACCCAATCTAGTTAGGCTGACTAATAAACAAGGATGTTTGCCTAAAGAGAGAAAATATTATTATTTTGCTTTGGTTCATTCTTGGCATACTGCATTTAACATTGTTAAATACTAAGCACCCGTTTTAAGCTTGAAAACGCGTAAAAAATATTGGATCACCCTTCTGTGACTATATATATATATTTTTTTTTAAAGATGTATAATAAATGTAACTTTACATTAAAGAGACAGGCTAGTCACACTTAAACGTTCATGATTCAGATAGAGCATTGAATTTTTTTCCAATTTACTTTTATCAGAAAATTTGCTTTGTTCTCTTGTTATTTTTTATTGGAAGCTAAACCTAGGTAGCCCTTAAAGGCCACCTTTTATCTCAGTGCATTTTGACAGTTTTTCACAGCTAGAAAGCGATAGTTCACGTGTGCCATATAGATAACATTGTGCTCACTCCTGTGGAGTAATTTTTAAATCAGCACTGATTAGATAAAATGAACTGAAATAAGGGGGCAGTCTGCAGGGGCTTTGATACAAGGTGATAACAGAGGAAAAACATATATTAATATAACAATTTCGGTAGTGAAAAACTAGGGAATGGGTAATAATGGGATTATCTATATTAAAAAAAATACAAATTCTGGAGTAGACTGTCCCTTTAATTCTCAGGTTTTTTTTTTTTTTCAAAAACAAGCTTTATTGAGTAAATACGGTGCTCAGAATACAGCATACGTTTAAACATGTTTACAAACAAACAGTAGGGACAAGCCTTAATTTTTCATGCATGTGCTGAGAACTGGCTCAATGTTCATACTTTTCCGGTGAATTGTGGTAAGAGAAGTCTACCTTTTTTGTTCTTTATGAGTTGTGCATAAAGGTGTAGAATTGAATAGTTTATCAGATCTCCTGCACCTTTGTGAGTAGTATCCATCAGCAGCTGTATGTCAGACAATTGCAGACTTGCAAGAGAAAGGGCTAGCTTGTCGATTTTTTAACTTTATAACTATTTGTTGTATACAAATATATTATTAATACATAAACATTAACAACTTTTTAAAAAAGTTTAAAACATTATGGGTTCCTAAGAAAGAGAGAAGGTAGTTGGATAGAGAATGTGGACAAAAAAGGGGGGGGAGATAGCTGTAATCAGATGCGCTGAATTAGATGCCCTGTATGTTTACTATCTGTAGAGCATTATCTACTAGAAGTTAAGTGTTCATTCCATATCTCTAGTATTTCCTGATATAGATCAATTTTCCCTGTCTTTAGGTAATGGTAACTTTTCTAGCTGTATCAGGTCTGTGACCTGATTCTGCCATTCTTTTGGTGTGGGGATTATGTTAGACTTCCAAAACTTAGGGATGAGTTTTTTTTGCACTATTAAGCATGATCAATAGTAATGTGAGCTTTGCTTTATGCTGAAGTTTTGGAATGTCAAGGAACTGGATAAGTTGTGGTCTATGAGAGATATCTAGTTCTAATATGTCTGATATGGTTTTGCTGATTTTGTTCCAATAAGAGGTTGGACACGACCACCAGATATGCATCATAGAGTCGACGTGGAGCTTCCCCTCCAGCACTTGTTGCTTATGAAAGGATTGGTTTTATGGAGACGTTCAGGGGTAAGGTACCATCTGCTTAGTAGTTTGAAATGGACCTCTTGCAAGACTGCTGAAGAGGAGGCAGTCCTACCTATCTAAAATGATTGTATCCATTGTTTGTGGTGTATGTCCTCCCCCAGTTCCTTATTCCATGCCCATGTGTAAGAGGGTATGGATGATTCACTGGGTAATAGAAGGAGTTTATAAATAACTGTGATTAAGTGTCCAGGGACAACAGAGCTGGTACACAGTAATTCGAAAGGTGTAAGGTCTCTATTCATTTTAGCTTTTTGTTTATGTGTGATAATAAAGTGAATAAGCTAATATCTTGTTACCCATGACAAAAATAGTTACTTTTCCCTTACTTGAAGTTTGGTTAAAGGACTTACCCTGCTCTAAGACAAAGTGTTATACTTATACTTATTTTTACCAGTCAGGCCTGCAGTTGAGTAGGGTAAGTTAGGGTTTGCTCTAATGGGTCACAGTGGTGAATAAGGTGTGGAAATTTGAGTATTGGTTGCTACAATCCTATCCCATTCGTGTAGTGTTTCTGTTGTTAAGGGAAACTTGGATATATTATGGGGTCGGTCTCTATGTGGTATCCAGGCTAGGGTTCCCATGTTTTCCCTTTGAAATATATGGTTGTCTAATTGGACCCAGGCTTTTTAATTGGAGTTATGACTCCACTCAACTATTCTCTGCAGCAATATGGCTTTTCTATCCAGCTGCAGATCCAGGACTTCTAGCCCTCCTCTATCTCTAGGGAGACACATGGTGTGTCTACACACTCTATTTTTTTCCCATTCCAAATGAATTGTTCTATTAGATTTGTATGCTGTGGTATATAGTCGGGGGGGGGGGGGGGGGGGGAGTGGGATAGGGAGTGTCTGAAAAGGTGCAGCAGACGTGGAAGAATGTTCATCTTTATTATGTTGACTCTCCCTAGCCACGATACCGGTTTATTTTTTCAGGATGCTAGATCTTTGGCAATTTCCTCTTTTAGGGGTAGGTAGTTGTGTGTGTATAGATCCTGAGGTTTGGGAGTCAAAAAGAAACCTACATATTTAAGTTTACTATGTAATATCTTGAGTTGGTACTTGTTTTTAAGGTTGTCAATGGTATTTTAGGGGAGGATATGTTAAAGGAGCTCCGATTTAGTTAAATTGAGGTGAAAGTTTGAAACTTTCCCGTATGAGTCAAGTTCACATAAAAGTTCCGGAAGTGTGTCTGGTATGTTAGTGATGATGAACAGAATGTCATCAGCGTACATTGCTTGTTTGTGTTCTATGCCTCTGATACTAAGATCAGATATTTTGTTATTGAGTCTAATTTTTTGGGCTTGGACTTCGATTGAAAGGATGAAAAATAGAGGGGAGAGTGGACAGCCCTGATCGGTGCCATTTGAGATTGTAAAGGGATCAGAAAGAAACCCATTTGCCCAGGCCCTGGAATTTGGTTGGGAGAATAGCGAGCACACTATGTCCAGGAAGGGAGAGCCAAAGTCCATACACCTCATTGCCTCTCATAGAAACAACCAGTTCACTCTGTCAAAAGCCTTTTCGGCATCAGTTTAAAAAAGCAAGAGGGGTATAGCATGTGATTTTGCATATGAGACAAGTTGTAAGATGCTTAAAGTGTTGTCCTTGGCCTCCCTTCCCAGTACAAAGCCCACTTGATTAGTAGAGATAAGGCCAGGAAGTAATTTATTTAGGCGGTTCGCTAAAGTCTTTGCTAGAAGTTTCACGTCAGTATGTAGTAGAGATATCGGCCTGAAGTTTTGGGGGCAATCAGGGGGCTTTCCTGGTTTGGGTAAAACTGTTATATGGGCTTCCAGCATACAGGGTGATAATGTATTTCTGCTAGCTTGTTGAATAAGGATAGGAGATGGGGGTACGTAGTGATTTGTATTGTTTCTATTATTTAATGGTGATGCCATCTGGGCCAGGGCTTTTACTGGTGGGGATGTCCTTTATACCTTGGTAAGTGGTGAGTCTTTAATATATGTTTGGATTAGTGTTGTCTCCTGATTGTGGCCTGCTAGGTTAGGGGTGCGTTGTTGTTTAGATTATGTAGAAATTCATAGTATTTTTGGAAGGAGTTTGCTATGTTCTTACTGTCTTTTATTTCTGTGTTGTCGGGATTCTGAAGGTAATGAATATATGATTTGTATTGTTTACGCTTTATTGTGCATGCTAAAAACCTACCTGGTTTATTGCCTTGACCAAAAAAATACAGTTTTAGGTGTAGGGCTTTTCGTTGTTGGTCTTCCTGCAGTGAATTCTTTAAGTCGTTAGGGATTTGGAGATATCTGAATTTGTGGGAGTAGATTTGCTTGTATTGTATTCTACGTTCTTTTAATTTTTTCGCTTTGTGTTTAATTAGTTTCCCTCGTATGACACATTTATGTGCTTCACAATTGTTAGCATATGAGGTGTGAATACGATTATTGAGTTTAAAAAAATCAACAATACTCTTACTTATTTCTGATGTTATTAGAGGGTGAGACAGTTAATTATCATCAAGTCTCCATATGTAGTCTACTACTGGAGTTTTCTGGCCAGAGGACAGAGCACGAAACCGGTGCATGGTCGGTAATTGGGCCTATGTCACATTTGGGTACTAAGGTGAGACCGTGCGAATCTGTAAACCAGCAATCTATCCACAAATATTTATTGTGTGCATTTCCAGGACTGTTTAAGCCTTTAGCATTTATTGTGGTTAGGGTGATGAAATGTTCCAAGTGTTTTGATTTAGACATTGGCATGTTAGAGAGGAAAGAAAACCAAAAAAAAGGGGGGGGGGTGTTAAAAGGAGGATATAGTTAAGATGTGAAATTTGAAGCAATAAAGTATGTACCCAAGTTTGAATTAAAAAAAAACAAGAGGTGAAGTGTGAGTATAAGGCCTTATCTAAGGTTAATAGAGGCAAGACATTAGTGGAGGTAGAATATAGAAACCACGTCTTAGTTCAACTTGAAAGTAACCAATGGGGGAAGAATCCCTGTGGCATCATAGGGTGTTTAAAAAGGTGTTTAAAGTAGATCATGTGTCAATGGGCCCAAAAACTTCAAACCTCTTGGCACATTAGGCATGTCTAAGTTCCCCTTGAAACCCTTGGTATAGGGAGGTTATACATCATTAGGAAGGGGACTGAAGAATATTGTTGAATACTGTTGGGGGACCAGGGGTGAAGTAGGCAGGAAAATAGAGGTGTGTGGGAGATGCAATTTTATTTGTTTACTAGGCTATTGAGAGGGTTGTTAGAGAGGGGTATCAGAATACGTGTTAAAATGCAAACAACAAGGTATGTCTTATTAGCCAACTCTTCCAAGTAGGACGATGTTGTGTATATAATAAGTAACAAGTTGAACAATGATTACATTTTGCGAACAGTAAAGTACAGAAACATAACAATTAGGATTATAATCTCGGAAAGAGTCTAGTAATCTAGATTTAATAAAAACCTGCATACATTAAAAACCTGCTGTGGTTCACCCTCTATCTATGAGGCAAGATAAGAGTGTTATGTCAGGTAAGAGGAAAAATCATCAGGACGCGCAATGCATCAAGAAAGGCAGTCACTAGGAAGTTGGCCAGAGATTAATCTTCTTCTTGCGGTGGGGATGTTGTATGATCCCCTGCAGCTGCGGTGATGGTTGGTTGTGGTATGTCTTTTTCTGGATTAGGGCGCAGGATGTCAATATTCAGTTGAGAGCAGAAGTTCTCCAGATCTGTTTCTGTAGGATATATTACAGATTTGTTATCCTTTGTCGCTATTATGCAGACTAGAAAGCCCCAGCGATATGGGATTTTTTGGGCTTGTAGTGTGGAATTGATATAGGACAGAGACCTTCGTTGCTGGAATGTTGTGGGGCTGATATCACTAAAGATTTGAGACATGAGTGAGATCATTTAAATATTTGAAAAGATGGAAGTCCAGTGTGATGAATAGGATAATTAGCTCTTGCACAGCGTAGGATTTCCTCTTTGTCCTTGAAACTCAGAAGTTTAAGAATGACATCTCTCGGTGGAGCTTTGGCTGGGGGTTTAGAGCGCAGGGCTCTGTAGGCTCTTTCAATTTGGATGTCAGGAGAATTTGGTGATCCTATTATTGTTCTGAAGAGGTCTTGCAAGTAGCCGTTCAAAGCTGATGGGAAGATTGACTCAGGTACACCTCTTATCCTGAGGTTATTTTGGCGACTTCTTATATCTAGGTCTTCAAGTTTTTCATCTAGTTGTTGTATCGTGGCTTCCTGTGTTGACATTTTATTTGCGAGGTGACTTACGGTTGCTTTTGTGGTATTGTGTTCTTCTTCTACCTGAGCAACCTTGGTGTTTAGCGTTGAGATACCTTTATGTAGGTCACTGTACCACTGCTTAACCTCGTGCAGGACCGATTTAATGTCCTCTTTGGAACAGAGGTGTTGTAAATCATCTTTGTTGACATAGTTAGATGGCAGGTTGTCAGGGTTTTTAGACCTGTTCAGTGGTCAGTTGTTTGGCGCTTGCAGCTACTTTAGGGGAGGTATCTTGGGGTTCCATGAGCTGAAGATATTGGTTCAGCCTTCCAGAAGAGACACTTTTGTCTGATTTGCCGTTTTTTTTGTTGGGCATTACCAGCTTGTCTAAGGGTTATGGTAGAGGTAGATTCCACCAGGGTCCCCACTGTAAGATTAAGTGAGTACTAGTAGTGCTGTTTCCTGAACTGAGGTACTGCTAATTGCTGCAGTATTTAATGTAAACAGCGGTCTAACTTGCTGCTGAAACCAGAGTATTTATATGTGTAGGTTTATGTATTCCCAGGTCACAGTAATATTGCAGAGAAGTGTAAGGTATAAGGTGGGGCCCCTTAAGCTGATTTTATCGTGTAAGGAGATAGGAGGTATGATGTCTTTCCTCCAACGTCTCAGTTGTATGCTGGGTGTGTTAGGGTAGGAGCGTGATTAACTGATTATGTGATGTGGGCAAAATGACTGCCCTTTCCTCCTATTTTTAGTACCTCTATAGGAGTTTATGGCTGCTGATTAAAGCAGGATCGTAGTTAGGTAAGCAATTATGGCTCCGGGGTTGAAAAGAAAAGAGGGTGAAAAGATCCCACTTATTCTTTTGAGTTCCCGGTCTGCTCTGAGATTAGGCTAAAAGTATTGTGTATGCCATGTATCGTGGCGGCTGCAGCTGCACGCTCACTCTCCACCCGGGGCTGAGAATCTCCCTCTTGTGACTGGCTATGTCTGCTCCTGCCTCTAAGCCTCTCTGAGAGGTGGTGTATTGCGCCAAGAAGAGAGTGCTCTGCAGGAGGTGTCGGTGGGCCGCATGGTGAACGACGCTGAAGGATCAAGCAGCTGTTATATAGAGACCCGGTTCGGAAGATGAGGTCCCGCTTCTAAGCTGTTTGTGGGTGAACGGTTATACGTAGAGCACTAGCATGCTTGATTTATCCCTATTTTTCGCCACGGAGCAATGCAAAAAAAAAAAAACATACGGGCCAGATTACGAGTTTTGCGTTATGAGGTGTGCGCTGCTAACTTGCACTTTATTGTCACCGCTCACTTACCTACAGCGCTGGTATTACAGTTAAATATTATTAACCCCTAATCTGCCGCCCCTAACATCGCCGCCACCTACCTACATTTATTAACCCCTAATCTGCCGCCCCTAACATCGCCGCCACCTACCTACATTTATTATCCCCTAATCTGCCGCCCCAAACGTCGCCTCCACTATACTAAAGTTATTAACCCCTAACGCTAACACCCGCCAAATTAAATATATTTAAACTAAATCTAAATAAAAATAACTATCATTACCTAAATAATTCCTATTTAAAAGTAAATACTTACCTATAAATAAACCCTAAGCTAGCTACAATATAACTAATAGTTACATTGTATCTAGCTTAGGGTTTATTTTTATTTTACAGGCAAGTTTGTATTTATTTTAACTAGGTAGAATAGTTACTAAATAGTTATTAACTATTTAATAACTACCTAGCTAAAATAAATACAAATTTACCTGTAAAATAAAACCTAACCTAAGTTACATTAAAACCTAACACTACAGTACAATTAAATAAATTCCCTAAATTAAATACAATTAAATAAATTTAATACAATTAGCTAAATTACAAAAAAACAAAACACTAAATTACAGAAAATAAAAACAAATTACAAGATATTTAAACTAATTACACCTAATCTAATAGCCCTATAAAATATAACAAAAATCCCCCCCAAAATAAAAAACCCCTAGCCTAAACTAAACTACCAATAGCCCTTAAAAGGGAATTTTGCGTTGCATTGCCCAAAGAAATCAGCTCTTTTACCTGAAAAAAAATACAAACAACCCCCCCAACAGTAAAACCCACCACCCACACAACCAACCCCCCAAATAAAACCCTAACTAAAAAAACCTAAGCTCCCCATTGCCTGAAAGGGCATTTGGTTGGGCATTGCCCTTAAAAGGGCATTTAACTCTATTGCGGCCCAAAGCCCTAACTTAAAAATCAAACCCACCCAATAAACCCTTAAAAAACCACTAACCCCTGAAGATCCACTTACAGTTTTGAAGATCCGACATCCATCCTCAACGAAGCCGGGAGAAGTCCTCAACAAAGCCGGGAGAAGAACTCAACAAAGCCGGGAGAAGTCCTCAACGAAGCCGGGAGAAGTCTTCATCCAAGACGGGAGAAGTGGTCCTCCAAACGGGCAGATGTCTTCATCCAGACGGCATCTTCTATCTTCTTCATCCATCCGGCGCGGAGCGGTTCCATCTTCAAGACATCCGGCACGGAGCATCCTCTTCCAATGTAAGGTATTACTGGACTCTTGTGTTTTATGGTACTGTTCATTTAACTATGCACCTTCCTCCCTATTTAAGGCCGCCCTTCAGTAACTACCTTGCTGGCTTTTTGAAGTTGATCCTTCCTATTGCTAGTCTTACTCACTGAGTACTAGAGCTACTCTTCGGAACTTCCTTGTACCCTGCACAGTTTACTCCTGTATCCTCCAGGCTGTCACAATCGGGTTTCTAACATCATCAGCTACGGACCCAGAGTCTCTTACTCTCTCACTGCGTCTAACGGATGCAGCCAGCAACTCTTCTGTTCCAGCTTTCCTTAGAATCTGCAGGAATCATTCCAGCCTCACTGTTTGTCTTATGCAGCATGGTGTACAGACTTCACTAGACACAGCCTCCATTAGCAGCCTGCATTCTCGGAGTGAGTACTTCAGCATACTATTCAAGTAAGACGGGTACACTCGCCTTCCCTGCTGTTGTGTATAAATTCATAGTGTTTGTACACCCTGTCAGGCATAGGCAAAAGTAAGTCACAGAGTTAACCCCACAGCTTCATTCTTGGTTACCTCTGTGACACAAATAACAGCTTATCCTTAACGTTTACCCAGTTCCTGAGAAACTTTAACAAGATGTATTTCTAACTGTTTATTTACATATTTAGAGATAGCAACATAACGGCAGATTGTGATTTGAGTTATTACATCCAACGACGACTACCTGACGAATCAAGGTACCTTTAAGTGATGTCATCCAAGATGGCATCCCTTAGATTCCGATTGGCTGATAGAATTCTATCAGCCAATCGGAATTAAGGTAGAAAAAATCCTATTGGCTGATTCCAATCAGCCAATAGAATGCAAGCTCAATCCTATTGGCTGATTGGATCAGCCAATAGGATTGAAGTTCAATCCTATTGGCTGAATGTATCAGAAAATAGGATTTTTTCTACCTTAATTCCGATTGGCTGATAGAATTCTATCAGCCAATCAGAATCTAAGGGACGCCATCTTGGATGACGTCACTTAAAGGTACCTTCATTCTTCGGGTAGTCGAAGAGGATGCTCCAAGCCGGATGTCTTGAAGATGGACCTGCTCCGCGCCGGATGGATGAAGATAGAAGATGCTGTCTGGATGAAGACCTCTGCCCGTCTGGAGGACCACTTCTCCCGGCTTGGATGAAGACTTCTCTCGGCTTCGTTGAGGACTTCTCCCGGCTTCGTTGAGGATGGATGTCGGATCTTCAAAACTGTAAGTAGATCTTCAGGGGTTAATGTTAGGATTTTTTAAGGGTGTATTGGGTGGGTTTTATTTTTAGGTTAGGGCTTTGGGCCTCAATAGAGCTAAATGCCCTTTTAAGGGCAATGCCCATCCAAATGCCCTTTTCAGGGCAATGGGGAGCTTAGGTTTTTTTAGTTAGGGTTTTATTTGGTGGCTTGGTTGTGTGTGTGGTGGGTTTTACTGTTAGGGGGCTTGTTTGTATTTTTTTTTCAGGTAAAAGAGCTGATTTCTTTGGGGCAATGCCCCGCAAATGGCCCTTTTAAGGGCTATTGGTAGTTTAGTTTAGGCTAGGGTTTTTTTTTTATTTTGGGGGGGATTTTCTTATTTTGATAGGGCTATTAGATTAGGTGTAATTATTTTAATAATTAATTTAAATATCTTGTAATTTGTTTTTTATTTTCTGTAATTAAGTGTTTGTTTGTTTTTGTAATTTAGCTAATTGTATTAAATTTATTTAATTGTATTTAATTTAGGGAATTTATTTAATTGTAGTGTAGTGTTAGGTGTTAGTGTAACTTAGGTTAGGTTTTATTTTACAGGTAAATTTGTATTTATTTTAGCTAGGTAGTTATTAAATAATTAGTAACTATTTAGTAACTATTCTACCTAGTTAAAATAAATACAAACTTGCCTGTAAACTAAAAATAAACCCTAAGCTATCTACAATGTAACTATTAGTTATATTGCAGCTAGCTTAGGGTTTATTTTATAGGTAAGTATTTAGTTTTAAATAGGAATAATTTAGGTAATAATTGTAGGATTTATTTATATTTATTTTAATTATATTTAAGTTAGGGGGTGTTAAGGTTAGTGTTAGACTTAGGTTTAGGGGTTAATAAATATAATATAGTGGCGGCGACGTTGGGGGCGGCAGATTAGGGTTAAGAAATGTAGGTAGTTTGCGGTGATGTTAGGGACAGCAGATTAGGGGTTAATAATATTTAACTAATAATTAAAAAGAGAGAAGCGCTGAACCTGGGAACGAACAATAGCATAATAGCTTGTTCTATGGCTAGTTACCACCCTAGAAGCAACCTCTTTTTGCTCAATATGTGCCTTTCACAGAGAAGAACTTTCCTGTAGCATATCAGTCTGATCCTGACTTCACAGTACAGTCCAGCACCGAAATACCAGGCAATCCCTCTCTGAACGAGAGAAACAGCAAAACTCCAGACTCACGTTTCGGCCTATTGTGGGCCTCGTCAGTTATGTGCAGCCATATCCCTCTAGGCACACTGAGCAATGGGTCCACGTCTGGATTCCTGCATCACACTTAGGGAGACTTCCCTAAGTGTCATAATTTGCATAAATAAAAAGAGAGAAGCGCTCAACCTGGGAACGAAAAATAGCATAATAGCTTGTTCTATGGCTAGTTACCACCCTAAAAGCAGCCTCTTTTTGCTCAATATGTGCCTTTCACAGAGAAGAACTTTCCTGTAGCATATCAGTCTGATCCTGACTTCACAGTACAGTCCAGCACCGAAAATACCAGGCAATCCCTCTCTGAACGAGAGAAACAGCAAAACCCCAGACGTATGTTTTGTAATACTTTTATTAGAAAAATAATCATATATGCATATATACAAAATAAAATCATAATAACAAATGCAAAACAAAATATCTCTTGTTACAAAACTGAAATATTGACCCAAATTTTTGTCATTAGAAAAAAAAACAAAATGCAAACATTAAACTTAAATAATCACACAAAATAAAATTAAACATATTTCAAATACAGTCAAAAACAAACTGGAGGAAAAAAAACAACAACAAAAAAAAACCCCTAAATAATCCAATCCTTCCACTTCTTTGTCTTCCAGATGCCTTCAGAATCTAATTCCCCATATCGCCTCCTATCAAACGAAAAATACAAAAACAACTTCCCACGGACCATACCCACACAATTACCTACAGTAACTACCTCTTTCTTAAAAATCAAAATATTACGCATATCCCACAACACCTCCTTCACGCAACATGCCAACAACCATATCAATCTTGCTTTCTCCTTTTCTACACCACTTCCACACAAACCATACATCATCATATTAAAAGTAAAAAATTGCACTCCAGTCAAACCCTTAATCATCCTTTTCAAACTTCTCCAAACATCCCTAGCATATTCACAATTCCAAAACAAATAAATAACACTCTCGCTTTGAAAACAACCATCTCTAGGACACACTTCTGAAGCCACTAAAGGATGCATTCTCTGAAAATCCCTTGTTGGCAAACACTTATGCACACTCATCCAACTAATATCTTTCTGCCTATTCATCAAATACTTATTACACACATTTTTCCATACCAACACACATTCATTTTCATTCAAAACCCCCAATCAACTCAAGACCTTCCTTCTTCTCCAACATTTTCAACACCATTCTGTTTGCACACCACATCTCCCTACTAACATTCTCCAAACCATATTTTTTAATCCAACATTCCACCCTTACATAAAACCACGAAACAGCAAAACATACCGGTTTCTTTCTATCAATCTCAAATAAACCATATCGTCATAAAACATTTCCACAAGCATACTTTACCATACAACGAGCCATGCTATCCTTACCACTCAGAACCACACACCTACTAACATATTTCACAGCCAAAAATCTCTCCACATTTGGAAAACCCTTACCACCAACATTCTTACTCTTAACAACAACATCTCTTTTCAAACGCTCCATACCAGAACTCCAGAAAAAAGAAAACAACACTCTCAGAATTCTCCGAAAAATCCTCTCAGGTGGTGGAAAAACTAACGCCAAATATAACATAATAGGGATCAAAACCGATTTAATAACTAACATTTTTCCTTCCAAAGATAAAGTCCTTAAAGACCAAAACTGAAGTTTTCTACTCACTTTATCAAAAAAATTCTCCCAACTTTCCAAGCCTTTCAAATCCACATCAAATTTCACACCCAACACCTCAATTGCACCTTCAGTCACAGGCCATCCACAGGAATCAATCTCCCTATCATTACCAAAAACTTTAACTTTACACTTATTCCAATTAACTCTGAAACCACTTGCCATACAAAAACATTCAACTAAAGTTTTCACCCTCCTCAAACCAGCCTGAGTCTCACATACCACACTCACATCATCCATATACCCAATCACTTTTAAACACCTTCCATTACTACCAGGAACACTCACACCTCTAACTAATTTATCCTTCCTCAAACTAGTTAATAATGGCTCAATGACACATACAAATAACACAGGAGACAAAGGACATCCTTGACGCACTCCAGATTTAACACAAAATTCCTCAGTCAAAAAACCATTAACCTGGGCTTGACAATATCACTATACAAACATTTAAACCATCCAAGAAAAACCTAAACGTTCTAAAACATGAAACATAAAATCATGCACTACCCTATCATACGCTTTTTCAAAATCCACAATAGCAACAGCAACAGACTTCATCCTCTCCCTCACATACCACAGTACATCACGTAGTAACAACAAACTTTCAGAAATCTGATGCCCAGGAACAGCACACACTTGCTCTTCACCCACAACCTTACCAATCACTCCACACATTCTATTTGCCAACACCTTTGCAATAACCTTATAGTCAACATTCAACAACGTAATCGGCCTCCAATTCCTCAAATCTCTCTTATCACCCTTTTTAAATAACAAAACAATCAAACCTTTCCTCATTGAAACAGGCAAAACATTCATTCTAAAACAAACTTACAAACATCCAACATATCAACCCCAATCAAATTCCAAAAACAAGTATAAAATTCAACAGGCAAACCATCACAACCAGGTACCTTCCCATTCTTAAAACTCCTAACAACCTCTGCAATCTCATCCAAACTTAGATCCCTTTCTAACAAATCATTATCATATTTTCCCAACTTAACCTCAATGTTTTCCAACAACTCATTTTCCATTAAAACATCTCTTGTTTTTTCTTTATACAACTCACTGTAAAACTCATGAACTTCACGCAAAACACCATCCGTACCATTAACTTCACAATCAACCTTATCAAAAACACTAACAAAACCAGTCTTTCCTTCAAAAGCTTTCTTAAAAAAATATTTACTACAAGACTCATCCTTTTCCATTTTCTCCAATCTTTCTTTCCTTTTTCATGCATACACTTTTTAATTATCTTTCTTGCTTCAGCAATTTTCTCATGCACATCAATACCACAATTTCTCAATTCATACAAATACAACAACCTCAGATGCCATTTATCATACAACTCTCTTTCCATTCTAGCTTTCTCACAGCCTTTCTTAATAAAAAACCTCTTTATTTCCACCTTCAACCATTCCCACCACATAAGCACATTACTAAAATCACATTTTCTTTCACGCCACCTTTCATACATCCAAACAAACTGACGCTTAAACTTCTCATCTTCTAACAAATCCACATTCAGTTTCCAAACACCCTTACCATACTTGATCTTCAAATCACAATTCACCTTACACATCAAAAGGGCATGATCCATAAAGGGCATTCGCTTTAAAGAAAAATCATCAACACATAAAAATTTAGATAAAAAACAAAAATCAATTCGAGATTTTATCCCACCACTATCACTAAAGAAAGTAAAACCCTCCCCTGAAAAAGAAACAGACCCGAAGGCATCCTTCAAACCGAAAGATTTAAGCAAATCAAGTAAAAACTTCCCCTGAGCTATCCACCCTACAATCACTCCCACCCTCTCTGTCCCCATTCTTAATAATACAATTAAAATCCCCAACCAAAAAAGTTTTCTCTCGACCTGGTTTCAAAATTAATCAAACGTTCTACCCTTTTTGGAGAAGCATATACTGTCACGCTCAGCTGCTGGGAAGCTCTGCAGTCCTCTCTGTGTGCTTGATTGACAGGTGTCTGAGCCACCCCTTCCTGATGATGTCACAACCAGGCTTTTTATTTCGGGCTTCCTGTTTCTCCAGTGCCCGTTTGTTTAACTTTGTGGCTTCTGTGGTGAATTCACTGTGGAATCTCTCTAACTGCTGCTTTTCTGTTGCCAATCTCTTCAAGGACTTACTATGCTGGATTAACCTTCAACCTCCTGATTACCTGTCTCCAAACAATGCAAGTACTGTTTGTTTTGTGAAACTTTCAAACTGCCTGATTACTTGTTGCATACTCTGCAAAGACTATCTACACAGTGTTAACCTCAAACTGCCTGTTTACCTATAGCATACTCTGCAAAGACTGTCTACACAGTGTTAACCCTCAAACTGCCTGATTACTTGTTGCATACTCTGCAAAGACTGTCTGCACAGTGTTAACCCTCAAACTACCTGATTACATGTTGTTAACTCTGCAAGTTCTGACTACACCGTGTTAACCCTCAAACTGCCTGATTACCTGTTGCATACTCTGCAAAGACTATCTACTCAGTGTTTACCCTCAAACTGCCTGATAACAAATTACCTACTCCTGCATTATTAACTGTTTCCTGTTTTAACCCTTCTTCTGTCTGAGTATAAGTGGACTATCCCTGCTCTCCTGATTCTGTGGAAGACATTTCCTGAAACCAGTTCCTTATTCAGAAGTCTATCTGGCTGATATCTTGAATTACTTTGGGCACAGGCTAACCCTGCTCCATATCATGAGTAAATTGTTTTTTGGAGGTTGTCGTGGGGTCACGTCCTGGATTAAACTCAGAGTGCAACGGTGTTGATTAAGTTTGCCCTAGCATTTGGGTCTTCTTCTGGACATTTCCTAACCTGACATATACATTAAACAAACGAAAAACAGTCCCACAAAAACTAAAAATAACCAAAAGTACCCGACCTGGGACAATATAAACTACATTAAGGATAGAAAAACTAAACCCCTTAAACAATAACTCCCCCCCCCCATTCCTATCAGAAGAACAAGACCATACTTTAGGACCATATTCCCAGTCAGCACATTTAGGATGTTCAGAGAGACCACATTCCTGCAAACAAAAAATATTAGCAGAACATACAGATAATAATTAAAAAATTGCAGCTCTCCTTGCTATAGTTGTCATACACCTGACATTAAGGGAAGAACTGGTCAGAAACATCACACAAATAAATTAAAGAACAAAAAAAAAAAAAAAAAAAGAGAAACAACATCAGGACTTCTTCTTTCCTTTCTTTTTCTTAGGACTCAAAGGAGATTCTTTAAATCTGCTTCTGTGACATTCCGACCTCCTAGGCTCCCCCTTGCCAGCCTCATAACCATAACTTCAGCAAGTTGGTTCACATCTCTTTTATCTAGATAACCAACAGAAGAGGCATCAGAAAAGTCACCTATACACTGGCTTGAGTCAGAAGGAACGTCTTTAGTAGAGACAGAAGGAAAGTCTGAAATTAAAGAGTCAGCATCACTTGTAGTATCTGGATCTGCACCCTTAACTACTGGAAGATTCAAATCAGGACTTTCCCATCCATCAGAATCCACATCTATTTTTCGCTTGGAGGCAGATTTTTTCCCTTCAGTGTCCATATCCTCCTTAGAACTAGAGGACACAACAGCAGACCAATCAATGTTCTCCCCTTCATCAAGAACAGCATCAGGAGCAGCATCACAAGATGACTCAGTGAAGGAAAAATTCTCTGTCCCAGGAACAGCAACAGTATCATCCACAGAATTGGGCAACAGGGCTTCAAGAACATGTGAAGCAGCTATCACATTAGATGTAGCAATATCCACCTCCTGAAGATGAGATTGGGCTTCCTCTACCTTCTCAACCACAGGAACCACCACAGGAACATCAGACACCTCTCCGACAGAGACCCCAACTGCAGATTTCTTACACAAAAGAGGTAATATAGAGTTCAATGCCTCATCA
Source organism: Bombina bombina (assembly GCF_027579735.1). NCBI lineage: Eukaryota > Metazoa > Chordata > Amphibia > Anura > Bombinatoridae > Bombina > Bombina bombina. The sequence goes on along the minus strand of NC_069499.1, from coordinate 1,503,158,644 downwards.
GAGACCTCCTCATCATTCACAGATGGCTCAACTGCAACTGAAGATGTTTTTTTGCAACATCAGCATAGGAAGGCTTCACTCTATCAAGCCACTGAAACATCTTCAAAGGACACATCCTGCACAGATGACTTGAAGAACCACACAGGTCACAGGTCCGGCGTTTACTACAGTGGGCAACAAGATGATCCTCCTCACCGCAATTTTGACATCTGGCACCTGGGCAATTTTCAGCAATGTGACCAAACAGGTTGCAACTACGGCAAAAAAGAGGCATGTAATCATAGTATAGGAAACCTCTATTTCCACCAATGGCGAAAGTCTGTGGAGGGTGTTTCTTTCCACCAATACCTACTTCATCTGGCACAAACCGCACCCAGAACCTGCGCTTTCCATTGAAAGTCCCAAACTGATTCTTCAGCTTGCTACCTCCTTGAACATCATCAAAGTAGCGACAAAGAAACAGACCGAATTTCCACATCAGTGACCCAAGGGTTGTACATAGTGTACTAGTCACCGGGATTCTTCTCTCCCTCTGCACACATGCAACAAATTTCATGCCAACCAACTCTGGAGGCAGCAGCCATATCAATAGTCCGTTGATAGCAGGTCTGTAAATAATGCTCATCGGTGAAAGCCACATTCAAAAATCCCTCTTGAAGGGAATGACTGAAACACATGCAAACTTGCTCTTGGCATCTTCAAAAGACCCTCCAAAACCACCTGCTGGACATGAGCCAAACCACTCTTCTCTCGAAAGTCCTCAGAAATCAACACCCGAAAGTGTATGGGGGAACATTTGGCACATTGGTAGCCATATTTGCCCTATTGCCTCTTTAGGCTGGATTTCAGAGCACCCGCCCCAAAAGCAGCATGTGCTGAAGTCCCGGGACGATGGCACAAGGCCAAGGGGAACGGCCCTACTACCCAGTTCCTCTACGCCTAAGGAGTAGCCACCCCCCCAATAGCAGCAGGAGCCAAAACCCCAAAGGGAAAGGACCCCAGGCCGAGAGAGCAGGTCTCCCAGGCAAGCAAACCAAGAACAAGATCAAGCACAGAAAAACTGCACTTGATCCCAAGCCAAAGGCCCGAGAAGCAACCTCAGCTGATCATAGTTGGCCTATTGTGGGCCTCGTCAGTGAGGTGCAGCCATATCTCTCTAGGCACACTGAGCAACGGGTCTACGTCTGGATTCCCCGCATCACACTTAGGGAGACTTCCCTAAGTGTCATAATTTGCATAAATAAAAAGGTGTGCCTAGAGGGATATGCTGCACCTCACTGACAAGGCCCACAATAGGCCGAAACGTACATCTGGGGTTTTGCTGTTCTCTCGTTCAGAGAGTGATTGCCTGGTATTTTGGGGGCTGGACTGTACTGTGAAGTCAGGATCAGACTGATATGCTTCAGGAAAGTTCTTCTCTGTGAAAGGCACATGTTAGCAAAAAGAGGCTGCTTCTTGGGTGGTAAGCTAGCCATAGAGCAAGCTATTATGCTTTTGTGCGTTCCCAGGTTGAGTGCTTCCTCTCTTTTTATTCAATGCAAATTATGACATTTTGGGAAGTCTCCCTAAGTGTGATGCAGGAATCCAGACGTGGACCCCGTTGCTCAGTGTGCCTAGAGGGATATGGCTGCACCTCACTGACGGAGGCCACAATAGGGCCGAAACATACGTCTGGGGTTTTGCTGTTCTCGCATTCTGAGAGGGATTGCCTGGTATTTCGGGGGCTGGACTGTACTGTGAAGTCAGGATCAGACTGATATGCTACAGGAAAGTTCTTCTCTGTGAAAGGGCACATGTATGAGCAAAAAGAGGCCTGCTTCTTGGGTGGTAACTAGCCATAGAGCTAAGAGCTTATTATGCTTTGTGCGTTTCCAGGTTGAGCGCTTTCTCTCTTTTTATTTATGCAAATTATGACATTTTGGGAAGTCTCCCTAAGGTGTGATGCAGGAATCCAGACGTGGACCCGTTGCTCAGTGTGCCTAGAGGGATATGGCTGCACCTCACTGACGAGGCCACAATAGGCCGAAACGTACGTCTGGGGTTTTGCCTGTTTCTCTCATTCAGAGGAGGGATTGCCTGGTATTTCGTGGGCTGGACTGTACTGTGAAGTCAGGATCCGGCTGATATGCTACAGGAAAGTCCTTCTCTGTGAAAGGCACATGTTGAGCAAAAAGAGGCTGCTTCTTGGGTGGTAACTAGCCATAGAGGCAGCTAGTTAGGCTTTGTGTGCGTTTCCAGGGTTGAGCGCTTCTCTCTTTTAATTTATGCAAATTATGACATTTTGGGAAGTCTCCCTAAGTGTGATGCGGGAATCCAGACGTGGACCCGTTGCTCAGTGTGCCTTGAGGGATATGGCTGCACCTCACTTGACAGAGGCCACAATAGGCCGAAACGTACGTCTGGGGTTTTGCTGTTACTCTCATTCAGAGAGGGATTGCCTGGTATTTCGGGGCTGGGACTGTACTGTGAAGTCAGGATCCGACTGATATGCTACAGAAAAGTTCCGTTCTCTGTGAAAGGCACATGTTGAGCAAAAAGAGGCTGCATCTTGGGTGGTAACTAGCCATAGAGGCAAGCTATTATGCTTTTGTGCGTTTCCAGTTGAGCGCTTCTCTCTTTTTATTTATGCAAATTATGACATTTTGGGAAGTCTCCTAAGTGTGATGTGGGAATCCAGACGTGGACCCGTTGCTCAGTGTGCCTAGAGGGATATGGCTGCACTCTCACTGACGAGGCCACAATAGGCTGAAACGTACGTCTGGGGTTTTGCTGTTTCTCTCTCATTCAGAGAGGGGGATTGCCTGGTATTTCGGTGGGCTGGACTGTACTGTGAAGTCAGGATCAGACTGATATGCTACAGGAAAGTTCTTCTCTGTGAAAGGCACATGTTGAGCAAAAAGAGGCTGCTTCTTGGGTGGTTAACTAGCCATAGAGCAAGCTATTATGCTTTTGTTCTTTCCCAGGTTGGATCGCCTTCTCTCTTTTTATTAATGCAAAATATTTAACTAATGTTTGCAAGGCGGGAGTTAGGCGGTTAATATGTTTATTCTAGTGGCGGCGATGTCCGGAGCGGCAGATTAGGGGTTAATATTTCTATATAGTGTTTGTGATTGCTGGAGGGGGCCTTGGTTTAGGGGTTAATAGGTAGTTTATGGGTGTTAGTGTACTATTTAGGCACTTATGTTATGAGTTTTATGCTACAGCATTGTAGTGTAAAACTCATAACTACTGACTTTAAAATGCAGTACGAATCTTGTCAGGATAGGGTGTACCACTTCACTTTTTGGCCTCCCAGGACAAGCTCGTAATACCGCGCTATGGAAGTCCCATAGAGAAAAAGAAGGACTATACGCAATTTGCGTAAGTTGATTTGCGGTAAGGCCAAAAAAGTGTGCGGTTCCCTTAAATCTGCAAGACTCGTAATACCCAGCGGGCGTAAAAAAAGCGAGCATTATGAGGCTTAACGCTGCTTTTTTACTCATAATGCAAGACTCGTAATCTAGCCAATAGAAATTTAAATATATTTAAAAAAGATTGATTGTTGTTTTTTCATAAAATGGGCTGAACATGGGCATTCCATGGGGCCTATACAAAATTGTCTTTCATATCCCAGCATAATTCTTTACATATTTTTGTTCTAGTCTCACTGTTTTTCTCGCAATTTTAATAAATTGACTCATGGATCTGTAAATTCTATCAAATTGGTCAGTATTGCTTCAGACTTGAAAAATGAGGACATTCTTCCGAAAGCTTGTCATCTTATAAATGTATAGTTAGTCCAATAAAAAAGTATCATTGCTCAATGCAATACTCTTGTTTTAGAATTTGCCCCCAAGTCTCTAAGGGATGCATCCATATGTTTCCTAAAAAGAACTTAGTAGAATAATAGCCAAACCTATATTCTTAATTTTTCAAGAATTGATCTTTTCAAGGCATGGAATATACAATGTATATCAGCAAATGTGGTATACCTGATACATTGCACTGCATGTGAAGTGGGATGTTTATATTGGAGAAACAAAGTCAAAACTGCACCTTCGGATGAACTTACACAGACACTCAATCAAAAAATCACTGAGAAAAAAAAATACTGAACCACTGTTGGTCACCATTTCACCCAACCTGACCACTCCATCCAAAACATTAAAATCAAGATTCTCAGAGGCAACTTCAAAACACCATGGAAGGAAAAACCTTTGAAATGAAAATGATATGCACTTCAACTTGCTAAAATTCTGGACTAAATGTGTACTTCTGGTAATCTAGCCCATTATCTAAAAATTATTGTAATGTACTTTCATATAATGTAGTCTATTACACTGATATTCCACACTCTCTATGCATAGATGCTCAGGTAAGCCTATGTCCACGCTTTTGTCATTATTATTATTCCCCTTTTTTTCTTTGCTTTCTCCTTTTTTGACTATCTTATATTCCCCTGGTAATACCTAATTTCACATCTTTATACATATTGATTCCATGTTGATATATAACTTTGTCAGTATATGCTTTGTGTATAACCATATATTTCCCGGTGTCTGTTATCCTTCACTGGACACTCTATGCCTCTGTCTCCTTAACCCCCCCTTATGATTTTTATGACACCCCCTCCTCCCCCTGCAGCCAGACCCTGTAACAACACTTTCTGTCTTTTTAGCCTGTGCTTTTAGATATGGGGTCAATTTATCAAGCTCCATAACCTGTCCGCCTGCTCTCGAGGCGGTGGACAGAAATCAACCTGATCGAATATGATCGAGTTGATTGACACCCGAATCTGCAGGGGGCAGTATTGCACCAGCAGTTTGTGCAGCATACATGATACGCTACATCATATCATGTCCGCTCGCACTATAATAAATTGACTCCATGATCTGTAAATTTTATCAAATTGGTCAGTATTGCTTCAGACTTGAAAAAGAGGACATTCTTCCGAAAGCTTGTCAATTTATAAATGTATAGTTAGTCCAATAAAAAAGTATCATTGCTCAATGCAATACTCTTGTTATTTTGATATATAATGATTTATTTTTTTGTAAAATATATACAGATATAATTTTTGTTAGATGAGTGCTAACACTTTATTTAATGTTTTTTATGTTGTGTTTGGAGAAGAACTTTTTTATTTAGGGGTAGATTTTATAAGCAGCGGATGCTGCTTTCTACCCCTGAGTTTCCGGCTTGCCTGGAAACATAAGTTAAGAAGCAACGTCATAAGACCGCTGCTCCTTAACTTGTACGCCACCCTTTTAGGTGATTGACACCATCTGTGTGCGAGGGGGGTGGCATTGCACAAGCAATTCACAAAAAATGCTTGTGCAATGATAAATGCCGACAGCGTATGCTGTCGGCATTTTAGCGATGTTAGGCGGACATGATTTGCTACAGCAAATCATTTCTTGCCCGCCTCATTTAATAAATTGGTCCCCTTAAAAAGTTGCCCTAGCCTTACAGTCACACTTACCTTTCAACTTGTAATACGTGGGCCAAGTTGGCACAATATTTGAATATTGCCGCTGGTTAACGATAGCGCCCCCACTTGTAATCTTGCACTATGTAAGGTGATTATGCAGAAACAGGATATCATTTCTGTGAAAGGGATTTCCAAAAACTTAAAAAAAATGGTCTGGTAAATTACAAATTACATTTTTATACTGAAACATGTAAACTTTTACATTTTGGAAATGTTACCCATTACTAGTGGTGATTCTATGTGGGTGCTGCAGGGTGCAATGCATCCCCAAAACATGTGTGTAGCACCCCTGTTGTGCCTGCCAATGTGGCTCTGTATTAATGAGATACTGGAGCCAAGTCTCAACACCCCTGCCCCAGCAATAAGTCAAAAGAGAAAAGAAAAAAAAAGAGGCACTCAATAGGGTAAGTTTTCTATATAAGTCACAAGAGCAGAAGCAATTTCTGGACAGTGGGTTGAGAATGCAACGGACGGAGCACTATTTATACTTCTATCCTCCCCTGCACACCCTGCAGCATGTTTAACTTAAAGGGACAGTCAACACCAGAATTTTTGTTCTTTTAAAAGATAGATAATCCCTTAATTACCAATTCCCCAGTTTTGCATAACCAACACAGTTATAATTATACACAATTTTACCTCTGTAATTACCTTGTATCTAAGCCTCTGCAGACTGCCCCCTTATTTCAGTTCTTTTGACAGACTTGCATTTTTAGCCAATCAGAGCTGACTCCATGGTAAATTCACGTGCATGAGCTCAATGTTATCTATGTGAAATGAACTAATGCCCTCTATTGGTGAAAAAACTATCAAATTGCATTTAGATTTGAGGCGCCCTTCAAGTCTAAGAAATTTAGCATATGAACCTCCCTTCAAGTAAGAATACCAAGAGAACAAAGCAAAATTGGTGATAAAAGTAAATTGGAAAGTAGTTTAAAATTACATGCCCTATTTGAATCATGAAAGTTTTTGTTTTTTTTACTTGACTGTCCCTTTAAAAGTGTCCAGGAAAAAATGACAGAGGTGACAACCTTAGTCAGAATGCTTGTTGCTTGACTTGATACTATTAAGGGAACAAGTATCTGGCATGGCAAAATACCACTAGGTTGCAATTTTTTAACTCAGCAATGATGCTGCTGATTTTTTTTGGGAGAACTGCTCAGAGATAGAAACAGTAGTTTGTAACTATATAATCATATAATTATTATCCTTATTATACAGCAAAAGGCACAATTTTTGTTTTTTCTGTTTTATTGTGATATTACGTTTGTTTACCCAAATACAAATAATTTTGCAATAGGAAAAAAATAATAACTGTGAAAAACAATTAGAATAATTGTTTAAAATTAGTATTATTAGAATAATAAGATCTGTTTTTTCTTTATTTCTTTTTTTTTTCTTCTTCATATTTGTATGTTTTCTCTTTTATCAGAGTTTTTACTTTTGGTCCACTACTGAATAATTTTGAATTTGTAGCGTAATGAATCTGTAGCTCAACAAAGAAGACAGCTTTCTTCCAGTTGGAAAGCAATATTTATATATTATACAAAATATATATTATTATACTATAGGGACCTCTAACCTCGTACTTCTTTTTTTTTTTTGGGGGGGGGGGGTGTTTTGTATTAGTGTTTTGTGTGTGATTTATATGCATTCCAATAGTGATTCTAATCTTACTTTTTGCAGTTTATGCATCAGTGATCTGTGATTGGACATGAACTGAGGTCAAACTGGTTTGCACAACACATTAAACGTAGAATGAGCTATTTTCCCCAATCAGGATACAGAATTGCTTTTGATTGCCACTGTAAGACGCATTAAACACAAGCCTAAAATTCTTTTGCTGGGGTTAATAGGCATGTTATTCGAAACCCTTTGTACGGCTCGCCACTCATTACTTCTGCAGAACCGTTCCATGTAACAGTTTCCAATAGAAACGTTTCAGGAAACGCATAAATAAAACAAAATTGAAGGTCAATGGTTCACTGTGGTCATTTACCCGACTATGTACAATGTATTTGTAGCCAAAAAATAAATACTGTCTCACAGCAAAGGATGTTTGAAAGGCAATATTAGAAATTGATTGTCAATTAAAAACCTTTACATTTGCTCACAGAAGGAACTGACAGATTTCTTATACCTATGGCTGTCAGTGGTTG
>NC_069499.1:1503057297-1503150815 GCF_027579735.1 Bombina bombina | reverse complement strand
GCTGGAACACCTGTACCAGTCTGCTTCCGTCTATCCTGCTGTAACACCTGCACCACACTGCTTCTATCTATCCTGCTGGAACACCTGCACCACTCTGATTCCATCTATCCTGCTGGAAAACCTGCACCAGCCTGCTTCCATCTATTCTGCTGGAACACCTGCACCAGGCTGCTTCCATCTATCCTGCTGGAACACCAGCACCAGGCTGCTTCTATCTATCCTGCTGGAACACCTGCATCAGGCTGCTTCCCTCTATACTGCTGGTAAACCTGTACCAGTCTGCTTCCATCTATCCTACTGGATCATCTGCACCAGGCATCGTCCTTCTATTCTACTGGAAAACCTGCACCAGGCTGCTTCTATATATACTACTGGAACAACTGCACCAGGTTGCTACTATAATTACTTCTGGAACACCTGCACCAGGCTGCTTATATAAATACTACTGGAACACCTGCACCAGTCTGCTTCCATCTATCCTGCTGGAACACCTGCACCAGGCTGCTTCCCTCTATCCTGCTGTAACACCTGCACCACTCTGCGTCTATCTATCCTGCTAGAACACCTGCACCACTCTGCTTTCCTCTATCCTGCTGGAACACCTGTACCAGTCTGCTTCCCTCTATCCTGCTGGAACATCTGCACCAGTCTGCTTCCATCTATCCTGCTGGAACACCTGCACCAGTCTGCTTCCATCTATCCTGCTGTAACACCTGTACCAGTCTGATTCCATCTATCCTGCTGGAACACCTGTACCAGCCTGCTTCCACCTATCCTGCTGGAACACCTGCACCACTCTGATTCCATCTATCTTGCTGGAAAACCTGCACCAGTCTGCTTCCATCTATCCTGCTGGAACAACTGCACCAGTCTGCTTCCATCTATCCTGCTGGAACAACTGCACCAGTCTGATTCCTTCTATCCTGCTGGATCACCTGCACCACTCTGCTTCTATCTATCCTGCTGGAACACCTGCACCAGTCTGCTTCCCTCTATCCTGCTGGAACATCTGCACCAGTCTGCTTCCATCTATCCTGCTCGAACACCTGCACCAGTCTGCTTCCATCTATCCTGCTGTAACACCTGTACCAGTCTGCTTCCATCTATCCTGCTGGAACACCTGCACCAGGCTGCTTCCATCTATCCTGCTGGAACACTTGTACCAGCCTGCTTCGACCTATCCTGCTGGAACACCTGCACCACTCTGATTCCATCTATCTTGCTGGAAAACCTGCACCAGTCTGCTTCCATCTATCCTGCTGGAACAACTGCACCAGTCTGCTTCCATCTATCCTGCTGGAACACCTGCACCAGGCTGCTTCCATCTATCCTGCTGGAACACCTGCACCAGACTGCTTCTGTATATAATACTGGAACACCTGCACCAGTCTGCTTCTATCTAATCCTGCTGGAACACCTGCACCAGGCTGCTTCCCTCTATCCTGTTGTAGCACCTGCACCACTCTGCTTCTATCTATCCTGCTGGAACACCTGCACCACTCTGCTTTCCTCTATCCTGCTGGAACACATGTACCTGTCTGCTTCCATCTATCCTACTGGAACATCTGCACCAGGCATCTTCCTTCGATTCTACTGGAAAACCTGCACCAGGCTGCTTCCATATATACTACTGAAACAACTGCACCAGGTTGCTTCTATAATTACTACTGGAACACCTGCACCAGGCTGCTTCTATAAATACTACTGGAACACCTGCACCAGTCTGCTTCCATCTATCCTGCTGGAACACCTTCACCAGGCTGCTTCCCTCTATCCTGCTGTAACACCTGCACCACTCTGCTTCCATCTATCCTGCTGGAACACCTGCACCACTCTGCTTTCCTCTATCCTGCTGGAACATCTGCACCAGTCTGCTTCCATCTATCCTGCTGGAACACCTGCACCAGTCTGCTTCCATCTATCATGCTGTAACACCTGTATCAATCTGCTTCTATCTATCCTGCTGGAACACCTGTACCAGCCTGCTTCCATCTATCCTGCTGGAACACCTGCACCGCTCAGATTCCATCTATCCTGCTGGAAAACCTGCACCAGTCTGCTTCCATCTATCCTGCTGGAACAACTGCACCAGTCTGCTTCCATCTATTCTGCTGGAACACCTGCACCAGGCTGCTTCCATCTATCCTGCTGGAACACCTGCACCAGGCTGCTTCCATCTATCCTGCTGGAACACCTGTACCAGTCTGCTTCCATCTATCCTGCTGGAACACCTGCACCAGGCTGCTTCCATCTATCCTGCTGTAAAACCTGCACTAGGCTGCTTCCCTCTATCCTGCTGGAACACCTGCACCAGTCTGCTTCCATCTATCCTGCTGGAACACCTGCACCAGGCTGCTTCCATCTATCCTGCTGGAACACCTGCACCAGGCTGCTTCCATCTATCCTGCTGGAACACCTGCACCATTCTGCTTCCCTCTATTCTACTGGAAAACCTGCACCAGGCTGCTTCTGTATATAATACTGGAACACCTGTACCAGTATGCTTCTATCTATCCTGCTGGAACACCTGCACCAGGCTGCTTCCCTCTATCCTGCTGTAACACCTGCACCACACTGCTTCTATCTATCCTGCTGGAACACCTGCACCACTCTGATTCCATCTATCCTGCTAGAAAACCTGCACCAGCCTGCTTCCATCTATTCTGCTGGAACACCTGCACCAGGCTGCTTCCATCTATCCTGCTGGAACACCAGCACCAGGCTGCTTCTATCTATCCTGCTGGAGCACCTGCATCAGGCTGCTTCCCTCTATACTGCTGGTAAACCTGTACCAGTCTGCTTCCATCTATCCTACTGGATCATCTGCACCAGGCATCGTCCTTCTATTCTACTGGAAAACCTGCACCAGGCTGCTTCTATATATACTACTGGAACAACTGCACCAGGTTGCTACTATAATTACTACTGGAACACCTGCACCAGGCTGCTTCTATAAATACTACTGGAACACCTGCACCAGTCTGCTTCCATCTATCCTGCTGGAACACCTGCACCAGGCTGCTTCCATCTATTCTGCTGTAACACCTGCACCAGTCTATTTCCATCTATCCTGCTGGAACACATGCACCAGGCTGCTTCCATCTATCCTGCTGGAACACCTGTACCAGCCTGCTTCCATCTATCCTGCTGGAACACCTGCACCACTCTGATTCCATCTATCCTGCTGGAAAACCTGCACCAGTCTGCTTCCATCTATTCTCCTGGAACACCTGCACCATGATGCTTTCATCTATTCTGCTGGAACACCTGCATCAGGCTGCTTTCCTCTATACTGCTGGAACACATGTACCTGTCTGCTTCCATCTATCCTACTGGAACATCTGCACCAGGCATCTTCCTTCGATTCTACTGGAAAACCTGCACCAGGCTGCTTCCATATATACTACTGAAACAACTGCACCAGGTTGCTTCTATAATTACTACTGGAACACCTGCACCAGGCTGCTTCTATAAATACTACTGGAACACCTGCACCAGTCTGCTTCCATCTATCCTGCTGGAACACCTTCACCAGGCTGCTTCCCTCTATCCTGCTGTAACACCTGCACCACTCTGCTTCCATCTATCCTGCTGGAACACCTGCACCACTCTGCTTTCCTCTATCCTGCTGGAACATCTGCACCAGTCTGCTTCCATCTATCCTGCTGGAACACCTGCACCAGTCTGCTTCCATCTATCCTGCTGGAACACCTGCACCAGGCTGCTTCCATCTATCCTGCTGGAACACCTGCACCATTCTTCTTCCCTCTATTCTACTGGAAAACCTGCACCAGGCTGCTTCTGTATATAATACTGGAACACCTGTACCAGTATGCTTCTATCTATCCTGCTGGAACACCTGCACCAGGCTGCTTCCCTCTATCCTGCTGTAACACCTGCACCACACTGCTTCTATCTATCCTGCTGGAACACCTGCACCACTCTGATTCCATCTATCCTGCTGGAAAACCTGCACCAGCCTGCTTCCATCTATTCTGCTGGAACACCTGCACCAGGCTGCTTCCATCTATCCTGCTGGAACACCAGCACCAGGCTGCTTCTATCTATCCTGCTGGAGCACCTGCATCAGGCTGCTTCCCTCTATACTGCTGGTAAACCTGTACCAGTCTGCTTCCATCTATCCTACTGGATCATCTGCACCAGGCATCGTCCTTCTATTCTACTGGAAAACCTGCACCAGGCTGCTTCTATATATACTACTGGAACAACTGCACCAGGTTGCTACTATAATTACTACTGGAACACCTGCACCAGGCTGCTTCTATAAATACTACTGGAACACCTGCACCAGTCTGCTTCCATCTATCCTGCTGGAACACCTGCACCAGGCTGCTTCCCTCTATCCTGCTGTAACACCTGCACCACTCTGCTTCTATCTATCCTGCTGGAACACCTGCACCACTCTGCTTTCCTCTATCCTGCTGGAACACCTGTACCAGTCTGCTTCCTTCTATCCTGCTGTAACACCTGCACCACACTGCTTCTATCTATCCTGCTGGAACACCTGCACCACTCTGATTCCATCTATCCTGCTGGAAAACCTGCACCAGCCTGCTTCCATCTATTCTGCTGGAACACCTGCACCAGGCTGCTTCCATCTATCCTGCTGGAACACCAGCACCAGGCTGCTTCTATCTATCCTGCTGGAACACCTGCATCAGGCTGCTTCCCTCTATACTGCTGGTAAACCTGTACCAGTCTGCTTCCATCTATCCTACTGGATCATCTGCACCAGGCATCGTCCTTCTATTCTACTGGAAAACCTGCACCAGGCTGCTTCTATATATACTACTGGAACAACTGCACCAGGTTGCTACTATAATTACTTCTGGAACACCTGCACCAGGCTGCTTATATAAATACTACTGGAACACCTGCACCAGTCTGCTTCCATCTATCCTGCTGGAACACCTGCACCAGGCTGCTTCCATCTATTCTGCTGTAACACCTGCACCAGTCTATTTCCATCTATCCTGCTGGAACACATGCACCAGGCTGCTTCCATCTATCCTGCTGGAACACCTGTACCAGCCTGCTTCCATCTATCCTGCTGGAACACCTGCACCACTCTGATTCCATCTATCCTGCTGGAAAACCTGCACCAGTCTGCTTCCATCTATTCTCCTGGAACACCTGCACCATGATGCTTTCATCTATTCTGCTGGAACACCTGCATCAGGCTGCTTTCCTCTATACTGCTGGAACACATGTACCTGTCTGCTTCCATCTATCCTACTGGAACATCTGCACCAGGCATCTTCCTTCGATTCTACTGGAAAACCTGCACCAGGCTGCTTCCATATATACTACTGAAACAACTGCACCAGGTTGCTTCTATAATTACTACTGGAACACCTGCACCAGGCTGCTTCTATAAATACTACTGGAACACCTGCACCAGTCTGCTTCCATCTATCCTGCTGGAACACCTTCACCAGGCTGCTTCCCTCTATCCTGCTGTAACACCTGCACCACTCTGCTTCCATCTATCCTGCTGGAACACCTGCACCACTCTGCTTTCCTCTATCCTGCTGGAACATCTGCACCAGTCTGCTTCCATCTATCCTGCTGGAACACCTGCACCAGGCTGCTTCCATCTATCCTGCTGGAACACCTGCACCAGGCTGCTTCCATCTATCCTGCTGGAACACCTGCACCATTCTTCTTCCCTCTATTCTACTGGAAAACCTGCACCAGGCTGCTTCTGTATATAATACTGGAACACCTGTACCAGTATGCTTCTATCTATCCTGCTGGAACACCTGCACCAGGCTGCTTCCCTCTATCCTGCTGTAACACCTGCACCACACTGCTTCTATCTATCCTGCTGGAACACCTGCACCACTCTGATTCCATCTATCCTGCTGGAAAACCTGCACCAGCCTGCTTCCATCTATTCTGCTGGAACACCTGCACCAGGCTGCTTCCATCTATCCTGCTGGAACACCAGCACCAGGCTGCTTCTATCTATCCTGCTGGAGCACCTGCATCAGGCTGCTTCCCTCTATACTGCTGGTAAACCTGTACCAGTCTGCTTCCATCTATCCTACTGGATCATCTGCACCAGGCATCGTCCTTCTATTCTACTGGAAAACCTGCACCAGGCTGCTTCTATATATACTACTGGAACAACTGCACCAGGTTGCTACTATAATTACTACTGGAACACCTGCACCAGGCTGCTTCTATAAATACTACTGGAACACCTGCACCAGTCTGCTTCCATCTATCCTGCTGGAACACCTGCACCAGGCTGCTTCCCTCTATCCTGCTGTAACACCTGCACCACTCTGCTTCTATCTATCCTGCTAGAACACCTGCACCACTCTGCTTTCCTCTATCCTGCTGGAACACCTGTACCAGTCTGCTTCCTTCTATCCTGCTGTAACACCTGCACCACACTGCTTCTATCTATCCTGCTGGAACACCTGCACCACTCTGATTCCATCTATCCTGCTGGAAAACCTGCACCAGCCTGCTTCCATCTATTCTGCTGGAACACCTGCACCAGGCTGCTTCCATCTATCCTGCTGGAACACCAGCACCAGGCTGCTTCTATCTATCCTGCTGGAACACCTGCATCAGGCTGCTTCCCTCTATACTGCTGGTAAACCTGTACCAGTCTGCTTCCATCTATCCTACTGGATCATCTGCACCAGGCATCGTCCTTCTATTCTACTGGAAAACCTGCACCAGGCTGCTTCTATATATACTACTGGAACAACTGCACCAGGTTGCTACTATAATTACTTCTGGAACACCTGCACCAGGCTGCTTATATAAATACTACTGGAACACCTGCACCAGTCTGCTTCCATCTATCCTGCTGGAACACCTGCACCAGGCTGCTTCCCTCTATCCTGCTGTAACACCTGCACCACTCTGCGTCTATCTATCCTGCTAGAACACCTGCACCACTCTGCTTTCCTCTATCCTGCTGGAACACCTGTACCAGTCTGCTTCCCTCTATCCTGCTGGAACACCTGCACCAGGCTGCTTCCATCTATCCTGCTGTAAAACCTGCACTAGGCTGCTTCCCTCTATCCTGCTGGAACACCTGCACCAGTCTGCTTCCATCTATCCTGCTGGAACACCTGCACCAGGCTGCTTCCATCTATCCTGCTGGAACACCTGCACCAGGCTGCTTCCATCTATCCTGCTGGAACACCTGCACCATTCTGCTTCCCTCTATTCTACTGGAAAACCTGCACCAGGCTGCTTCTGTATATAATACTGGAACACCTGTACCAGTATGCTTCTATCTATCCTGCTGGAACACCTGCACCAGGCTGCTTCCCTCTATCCTGCTGTAACACCTGCACCACACTGCTTCTATCTATCCTGCTGGAACACCTGCACCACTCTGATTCCATCTATCCTGCTAGAAAACCTGCACCAGCCTGCTTCCATCTATTCTGCTGGAACACCTGCACCAGGCTGCTTCCATCTATCCTGCTGGAACACCAGCACCAGGCTGCTTCTATCTATCCTGCTGGAGCACCTGCATCAGGCTGCTTCCCTCTATACTGCTGGTAAACCTGTACCAGTCTGCTTCCATCTATCCTACTGGATCATCTGCACCAGGCATCGTCCTTCTATTCTACTGGAAAACCTGCACCAGGCTGCTTCTATATATACTACTGGAACAACTGCACCAGGTTGCTACTATAATTACTACTGGAACACCTGCACCAGGCTGCTTCTATAAATACTACTGGAACACCTGCACCAGTCTGCTTCCATCTATCCTGCTGGAACACCTGCACCAGGCTGCTTCCATCTATTCTGCTGTAACACCTGCACCAGTCTATTTCCATCTATCCTGCTGGAACACATGCACCAGGCTGCTTCCATCTATCCTGCTGGAACACCTGTACCAGCCTGCTTCCATCTATCCTGCTGGAACACCTGCACCACTCTGATTCCATCTATCCTGCTGGAAAACCTGCACCAGTCTGCTTCCATCTATTCTCCTGGAACACCTGCACCATGATGCTTTCATCTATTCTGCTGGAACACCTGCATCAGGCTGCTTTCCTCTATACTGCTGGAACACATGTACCTGTCTGCTTCCATCTATCCTACTGGAACATCTGCACCAGGCATCTTCCTTCGATTCTACTGGAAAACCTGCACCAGGCTGCTTCCATATATACTACTGAAACAACTGCACCAGGTTGCTTCTATAATTACTACTGGAACACCTGCACCAGGCTGCTTCTATAAATACTACTGGAACACCTGCACCAGTCTGCTTCCATCTATCCTGCTGGAACACCTTCACCAGGCTGCTTCCCTCTATCCTGCTGTAACACCTGCACCACTCTGCTTCCATCTATCCTGCTGGAACACCTGCACCACTCTGCTTTCCTCTATCCTGCTGGAACACCTGCACCAGTCTGCTTCCATCTATCCTGCTGGAACACCTGCACCAGGCTGCTTCCATCTATCCTGCTGGAACACCTGCACCAGGCTGCTTCCATCTATCCTGCTGGAACACCTGCACCATTCTTCTTCCCTCTATTCTACTGGAAAACCTGCACCAGGCTGCTTCTGTATATAATACTGGAACACCTGTACCAGTATGCTTCTATCTATCCTGCTGGAACACCTGCACCAGGCTGCTTCCCTCTATCCTGCTGTAACACCTGCACCACACTGCTTCTATCTATCCTGCTGGAACACCTGCACCACTCTGATTCCATCTATCCTGCTGGAAAACCTGCACCAGCCTGCTTCCATCTATCCTGCTGGAACACCTGCACCAGTCTGCTTCCATCTATCATGCTGTAACACCTGTATCAATCTGCTTCTATCTATCCTGCTGGAACACCTGTACCAGCCTGCTTCCATCTATCCTGCTGGAACACCTGCACCGCTCAGATTCCATCTATCCTGCTGGAAAACCTGCACCAGTCTGCTTCCATCTATCCTGCTGGAACAACTGCACCAGTCTGCTTCCATCTATTCTGCTGGAACACCTGCACCAGGCTGCTTCCATCTATCCTGCTGGAACACCTGCACCAGGCTGCTTCCATCTATCCTGCTGGAACACCTGTACCAGTCTGCTTCCATCTATCCTGCTGGAACACCTGCACCAGGCTGCTTCCATCTATCCTGCTGTAAAACCTGCACTAGGCTGCTTCCCTCTATCCTGCTGGAACACCTGCACCAGTCTGCTTCCATCTATCCTGCTGGAACACCTGCACCAGGCTGCTTCCATCTATCCTGCTGGAACACCTGCACCAGGCTGCTTCCATCTATCCTGCTGGAACACCTGCACCATTCTGCTTCCCTCTATTCTACTGGAAAACCTGCACCAGGCTGCTTCTGTATATAATACTGGAACACCTGTACCAGTATGCTTCTATCTATCCTGCTGGAACACCTGCACCAGGCTGCTTCCCTCTATCCTGCTGTAACACCTGCACCACACTGCTTCTATCTATCCTGCTGGAACACCTGCACCACTCTGATTCCATCTATCCTGCTGGAAAACCTGCACCAGCCTGCTTCCATCTATTCTGCTGGAACACCTGCACCAGGCTGCTTCCATCTATCCTGCTGGAACACCAGCACCAGGCTGCTTCTATCTATCCTGCTGGAGCACCTGCATCAGGCTGCTTCCCTCTATACTGCTGGTAAACCTGTACCAGTCTGCTTCCATCTATCCTACTGGATCATCTGCACCAGGCATCGTCCTTCTATTCTACTGGAAAACCTGCACCAGGCTGCTTCTATATATACTACTGGAACAACTGCACCAGGTTGCTACTATAATTACTACTGGAACACCTGCACCAGGCTGCTTCTATAAATACTACTGGAACACCTGCACCAGTCTGCTTCCATCTATCCTGCTGGAACACCTGCACCAGGCTGCTTCCCTCTATCCTGCTGTAACACCTGCACCACTCTGCTTCTATCTATCCTGCTAGAACACCTGCACCACTCTGCTTTCCTCTATCCTGCTGGAACACCTGTACCAGTCTGCTTCCTTCTATCCTGCTGTAACACCTGCACCACACTGCTTCTATCTATCCTGCTGGAACACCTGCACCACTCTGATTCCATCTATCCTGCTGGAAAACCTGCACCAGCCTGCTTCCATCTATTCTGCTGGAACACCTGCACCAGGCTGCTTCCATCTATCCTGCTGGAACACCAGCACCAGGCTGCTTCTATCTATCCTGCTGGAACACCTGCATCAGGCTGCTTCCCTCTATACTGCTGGTAAACCTGTACCAGTCTGCTTCCATCTATCCTACTGGATCATCTGCACCAGGCATCGTCCTTCTATTCTACTGGAAAACCTGCACCAGGCTGCTTCTATATATACTACTGGAACAACTGCACCAGGTTGCTACTATAATTACTTCTGGAACACCTGCACCAGGCTGCTTATATAAATACTACTGGAACACCTGCACCAGTCTGCTTCCATCTATCCTGCTGGAACACCTGCACCAGGCTGCTTCCCTCTATCCTGCTGTAACACCTGCACCACTCTGCGTCTATCTATCCTGCTAGAACACCTGCACCACTCTGCTTTCCTCTATCCTGTTGGAACACCTGTACCAGTCTGCTTCCCTCTATCCTGCTGGAACATCTGCACCAGTCTGCTTCCATCTATCCTGCTGGAACACCTGCACCAGTCTGCTTCCATCTATCCTGCTGTAACACCTGTACCAGTCTGATTCCATCTATCCTGCTGGAACACCTGTACCAGCCTGCTTCCACCTATCCTGCTGGAACACCTGCACCACTCTGATTCCATCTATCTTGCTGGAAAACCTGCACCAGTCTGCTTCCATCTATCCTGCTGGAACAACTGCACCAGTCTGCTTCCATCTATCCTGCTGGAACAACTGCACCAGTCTGCTTCCTTCTATCCTGCTGGATCACCTGCACCACTCTGCTTCTATCTATCCTGCTGGAACACCTGCACCAGTCTGCTTCCCTCTATCCTGCTGGAACATCTGCACCAGTCTGCTTCCA
This sequence comes from Bombina bombina, assembly GCF_027579735.1. Classification (NCBI taxonomy): domain Eukaryota; kingdom Metazoa; phylum Chordata; class Amphibia; order Anura; family Bombinatoridae; genus Bombina; species Bombina bombina. The sequence goes on along the minus strand of NC_069499.1, from coordinate 1,503,139,796 downwards.
TCTATCCTGCTCGAACACCTGCACCAGTCTGCTTCCATCTATCCTGCTGTAACACCTGTACCAGTCTGCTTCCATCTATCCTGCTGGAACACCTGCACCAGGCTGCTTCCATCTATCCTGCTGGAACACTTGTACCAGCCTGCTTCGACCTATCCTGCTGGAACACCTGCACCACTCTGATTCCATCTATCTTGCTGGAAAACCTGCACCAGTCTGCTTCCATCTATCCTGCTGGAACAACTGCACCAGTCTGCTTCCATCTATCCTGCTGGAACACCTGCACCAGGCTGCTTCCATCTATCCTGCTGGAACACCTGCACCAGACTGCTTCTGTATATAATACTGGAACACCTGCACCAGTCTGCTTCTATCTAATCCTGCTGGAACACCTGCACCAGGCTGCTTCCCTCTATCCTGTTGTAGCACCTGCACCACTCTGCTTCTATCTATCCTGCTGGAACACCTGCACCACTCTGCTTTCCTCTATCCTGCTGGAACACCTGTACCAGTCTGCTTCCTTCTATTCTGCTGGAACACCTGCACCAGTCTGCTTTCCTCTATCCTGCTGGAACACCTGTACCAGTCTGCTTCCTTCTATCCTGCTGGAACACCTGCACCACTCTGCTTCTATCTATCCTGCTGGAACACCTGTACCAGTCTGCTTCCCTCTATCCTGTTGGAACATCTGCACCAGTCTGCTTCCATCTATCCTGCTGGAACTCCTGCACCAGTCTGCTTCCATCTATCATGCTGTAACACCTGTACCAATCTGCTTTCATCTATCCTGCTGGAACACCTGCACCAGGCTGCTTCCATCTATCCTGCTGGAAAACCTGCACCAGTCTGCTTCCATCTATCCTGCTGGAACAACTGCACCAGTCTGCTTCCATCTATCCTGCTGGAACAACTGCACCAGTCTGCTTCCATCTATCCTGCTGGAACACCTGCACCAGGCTGCTTCCATCTATCCTGCTGGAACACCTGCACCAGACTGCTTCTGTATATAATACTGGAACACCTGCACCAGTCTGCTTCTATCTAATCCTGCTGGAACACCTGCACCAGGCTGCTTCCCTCTATCCTGTTGTAGCACCTGCACCACTCTGCTTCTATCTATCCTGCTGGAACACCTGCACCACTCTGCTTTCCTCTATCCTGCTGGAACACCTGTACCAGTCTGCTTCCTTCTATTCTGCTGGAACACCTGCACCAGTCTGCTTTCCTCTATCCTGCTGGAACACCTGTACCAGTCTGCTTCCTTCTATCCTGCTGGAACACCTGCACCACTCTGCTTCTATCTATCCTGCTGGAACACCTGTACCAGTCTGCTTCCCTCTATCCTGTTGGAACATCTGCACCAGTCTGCTTCCATCTATCCTGCTGGAACTCCTGCACCAGTCTGCTTCCATCTATCATGCTGTAACACCTGTACCAATCTGCTTTCATCTATCCTGCTGGAACACCTGCACCAGGCTGCTTCCATCTATCCTGCTGGAAAACCTGCACCAGTCTGCTTCCATCTATCCTGCTGGAACAACTGCACCAGTCTGCTTCCATCTATCCTGCTGGAACAACTGCACCAGTCTGCTTCCATCTATCCTGCTGGAACACCTGCACCAGTCTGCTTCCATCTATCATGCTGTAACACCTGTACCAATCTGCTTTCATCTATCCTGCTGGAACACCTGCACCACTCAGATTCCATCTATCCTGCTGGAAAACCTGCACCAGTCTGCTTCCATCTATCCTGCTGGAAAACCTGCACCAGTCTGCTTCCATCTATCCTGCTGGAACAACTGCACCAGTCTGCTTCCATCTATTCTTCTGAAACACCTGCACCAGGCTGCTTCCATCTATCCTGCTGGAACACCTGCACCAGGCTGCTTCCATCTATCCTGCTGGAACACCTGTACCAGTCTGCTACCATCTATCCTGCTGGAACACCTGCACCAGGCTGCTTCCATCTATCCTGCTGGAAAACCTGCACTAGGCTGCTTCCCTCTATCCTGCTGGAACACCTGCACCAGTCTGCTTCCTTCTATCCTGCTGAAACACCTGCACCACTCTGCTTTCCTCTATCCTGCTGGAACACCTGTGCCAGTCTGCTTCCTTCTATCCTGCTGGAACACCTGCACCACTCTGCTTCCATCTATCCTGCTGGAACACCTGCACCAATCTGCTTTCCTCTATCCTGCTGGAACACCTGTACCAGTCTGCTTCTTTCTATCCTGTTTGAACACCTGCACCACTCTGCTACTATCTATCCTGCTGGAACACCTGTACCAGTCTGCTTCCCTCTATCCTGCTGGAACATCTGCACCAGTCTGCTTCCATCTATCCTGCTGGAACACCTGCACCAGTCTGCTTCCATCTATCCTGCTGTAACACCTGCACCAGTCTGCTTCCATCTATCCTGCTGGAACACCTGCACCACTCTGATTCCATCTATCCTGCTGGAAAACCTGCACCAGTCTGCTTCCATCTATCCTGCTGGAAAACCTGCACCAGTCTGCTTCCATCTATTCTGCTGGAACACCTGCACCAGGCTGCTTCCATCTATCCTGCTGGAAAACCAGCACCAGGTTGCTTCTATCTATCCTGCTGGAACACCTGCACCAGGCTGCTTCCATCTATCCTGCTGGAAAACCTGCACTAGGCTGCTTCCCTCTATCCTGCTGGAACACCTGCACAAGTCTGCTTCCTTCTATCCTGCTGAAACACCTGCACCACTCTGCTTTCCTCTATCCTGCTGGAACACCTGTGCCAGTCTGCTTCCTTCTATCCTGCTGGAACACCTGCACCACTCTGCTTCCATCTATCCTGCTGGAACACCTGCACCAATCTGCTTTCCTCTATCCTGCTGGAACACCTGTACCAGTCTGCTTCTTTCTATCCTGTTTGAACACCTGCACCACTCTGCTACTATCTATCCTGCTGGAACACCTGTACCAGTCTGCTTCCCTCTATCCTGCTGGAACATCTGCACCAGTCTGCTTCCATCTATCCTGCTGGAACACCTGCACCAGTCTGCTTCCATCTATCCTGCTGTAACACCTGCACCAGTCTGCTTCCATCTATCCTGCTGGAACACCTGCACCACTCTGATTCCATCTATCCTGCTGGAAAACCTGCACCAGTCTGCTTCCATCTATCCTGCTGGAAAACCTGCACCAGTCTGCTTCCATCTATTCTGCTGGAACACCTGCACCAGGCTGCTTCCATCTATCCTGCTGGAAAACCAGCACCAGGTTGCTTCTATCTATCCTGCTGGAACACCTGCATCAGGCTGCTTCCCTCTATACTGCTGGTAAACCTGTACCAGTCTGCTTCCATCTATCCTTCTGGAACATCTGCACCAGGCATCGTCCTTCTATTCTACTGGAAAACCTGCACCAGGCTGCTTCTATATATACTACTGGAACAACTGCACCTGGTTGCTTCTATAATTACTACTGGAACACGTGCACCAGTCTGCTTCCATCTATCCTGCTGGAACACCTGCACCAGGCTGCTTCCCTCTTTCCTGTTGTAACACCTGCACCACTCTGATTCTATCTATCCTGCTAGAACACCTGCACCACTCTGCTTTCCTCTATCCTGCTTGAACACCTGCACCAGGCTGCTTCCCTCTATCCTGCTGTAACACCTGCACCACTCTGCTTCTATCTATCCTGCTGGAACACCTGCACCACTCTGCTTTCCTCTATCCTGCTGGGACACCTGTACCAGTCTGCTTCCTTCTATCCTGCTGGAACACCTGCACCACTCTGCTTCCATCTATCCTGCTGGAACACCTGCACCAGGCTGCTTCCCTCTATCCTGCTGTAACACCTGCACCACTCTGCTTCTATCTATCCTGCTGGAACACCTGCACCACTCTGCTTTCCTCTATCCTGCTGGAACACCTGTACCAGTCTGCTTCCTTCTATCCTGCTGGAACACCTGCACCACTCTGCTTCCATCTATCCTGCTGGAACACCTGCACCAGTCTGCTTTCCTCTATCTTGCTGGAACACCTGTAATAGTCTGCTTCCTTCTATCCTGCTGGAACACCTGCACCACTCTGCTTCTATCTATCCTGCTGGAACACCTGCACTAGTCTGCTTCCCTCTATCCTGCTGGAACATCTGCACCAGTCTGCTTCCATCTTTCCTGCTGGAACACCTGCACCAGTCTGCTTCCATCTATCCTGCTGTAACACCTGTACCAGTCTGCTTCCCTCTATCCTGCTGGAACACCTGCACCAGGCTTCTTCCATCTATCCTGCTGGAACACCTGTACCAGCCTGCTTCCACCTATCCTGCTGGAACACCTGCACCATGCTGCTTCCCTCTATTCTACTGGAAAACCTGCACAAGGCTGCTTCTGTATATAATACTGGAGCACCTGCACCAGTCTGCTTCCATCTATCCTGCTGGAACACCTGCTCCAGGCTGCTTCCCTCTATCCTGCTGTAACACCTGCACCACTCTGCTTCCATCTATCCTGCTGGAACACCTGCACCAGTCTGCTTCCATCTATCCTGCTGGAACACCTGCACCAGGCTGCTTCCCTCTATCCTGCTGTAACACCTGCACCACTCTGCTTCCATCTATCCTGCTGGAAAACCTGTGCCAGTCTGCTTCCATCTATCCTGCTGGAACACCTGTACAAGGCTGCTTCCATCTATCCTGCTGGAACACCTGCACCAGGCTGCTTCCCTCTATCCTGATGGAACACCTGCACCAGGCTGCTTCCATTTATCCTGCTGGAATACCTGCACAGGCTGCTTCCCTCTATTTTGCTGGAACACCTACACCAGGATGCTTCCATCTATCCTGCTGGAACACCTGCACAGTCTGCTTCCCTCTATTTTGCTGGAATAACTGCACTAGGTTTCTTCCCTCTATCCTGCTGGAACACCTGCACCAGGCTGCTTCCCTCTATCCTGCTGGAACACCTGCACCAGGCTGCTTCCCTCTATCCTGCTGGAACACCTGCACCAGGCTGCTTCCATCTATCCTGCTGGAACACCTGTACCAGGCATCTTCTTTCTATTCTACTGGAAAACATGTACCAGTCTGCTTCCCTCTATCCTGCTGGAACATCTGTACCAGTCTGCTTCCCTCTATCCTGCTTGAACACCTGCACCAGGCTGCTTCCATCTATCCTGCTGGAACACCTGCACCAGGCTGCTTCCATCTATCCTGCTGGAACACCTGCACCAGGCTACTTCCCTCTATCCTACTGGAACACCTGCACCAGGCTGCTTCCCTCTATCCTGCTGGAACACCTGCACCAGTCTGCTTCCCTATATCCTGCTGGAACACCTTTACCAATCTGCTTACCGCTATCCTGCTGGGACACCTGCACCAGTCTGCTTCCCTCTATCCTGCTGGAACACCTGCACCAGGCTGCTTCCATCTATCCTGCTGGAACACCTGCACCAGGCTGCTTCCATCTATCCTGCTGGAACACCTGCACCAGGCTACTTCCCTCTATCCTACTGGAACACCTGCACCAGGCTGCTTCCCTCTATCCTGCTGGAACACCTGCACCAGTCTGCTTCCCTATATCCTGCTGGAACACCTGTACCAATCTGCTTACCACTATCCTGCTGGGACACCTGCACCAGTTTGCTTCCCTCTATCCTGCTGGAACACTTGCACCAGGCTGCTACCCCCTATCCTGCTGGAACACCTGCACCAGTGTGCTTCCATCTATCCTGCTGGTACAACTGCACCAGTCTGCTTCCATCTATCCTGCTGGAACACCTGCACCAGGCTGCTTCTATCTATCCTGCTGGAACACCTGCACCAGGCTGCTTCCATCTATCCTTCTGGAACACCTGCACCAGGCTGCTTCCCTCTATTCTACTGGAAAACCTGCACCAGGCTGCTTCTATATATAATACTGGAACACCTGCACCAGTCTGCTTCCATCTATCCTGCTGGAACACCAGCTCCAGGCTGCTTCCCTCTATCCTGCTGTAACACCTGCACCACTCTGCTTCCATCTATCCTGCTGGAACACCTGCAACAGTCTGCTTCCATCTATCCTGCTGGAACACCTGCACCAGGCTGCTTCCCTCTATCCTGCTGTAACACATGCACAACTCTGCTTCCATATATCCTGCGGGAACACCTGCACCAGGCTGCTTCAATCTATCCTGCTGGAACACCTGCACCAGGCTGCTTCCCTCTATCCTGCTGGAACACCTGCACCAGGCTGCTTCCATTTATCCTGCTGGCACACCTGCACAGGCTGCTTCCCTCTATCCTGCTGGAACACCGGCACCAGGCTACTTCCCTCTATCCTGCTGGAACACCTGCACCAGGCTGTTTCCATCTATCCTGCTTGAACACCTGTACCAGGCATCTTCTTTCTATTCTAATGGAAAACATGTACCAGTCTGCTTCCCTCTATCCTGCTGGAACATCTGTACCAGTCTGCTTCCCTCTACTCTGCTTGAACACCTGCACCAGGCTGCTTCCATCTATACTGCTGGAACACCTGCACCAGGCTGCTTCCATCTATCCTGCTGGAACACCTGCATCAGGCTGCTTCCCTCTTTCCTGATGGAACACCTGTACCAGTCTGCTTCCTTCTATCCTGCTGGAACACCTGCACCACTCTGCTTCCATCCATCCTGCTGGAACACCTGTACCAGTCTGCTTCCCTCTATCCTGCTGGAACACTTGCACCAGTCTGCTTCCATCTATCCTGCTGGAACACCTGCACCAGTCTGCTTCCATCTATCCTGCTGGAACACCTGCACCAGTCTGCTTCATCTATCCTGCTGGAACACCTGCACCAGGCTGCTTCCATCTATCCTGCTGGAACACCTGTACCAGTCTGCTTCCATCTATCCTGCTGGAACACTAGCACCAATCTGTTTTTATCTATCCTGCTGGATCACCTGCACCAGTCTGCTTGCATCTATTTTGCTGGAACACCTGCACCAGTCTGCTTCCATCTATCCTGCTGGAACACCTGCACCAGGCTGCTTCCATCTATCCTGCTGGAACACCTGCACCACTCTGATTCCATATATCCTGCTGGAAAACCTGCACCAGTCTGCTTCCATCTATCCTGCGGGAACACCTGCACCAGACTGTTTCCATCTATCCTGCTGGAACACCTGCACCAGGATGCTTCCATCTATCCTGCTGCAACACCTGCACCAGGCTGCTTCCTTCTATCCTGTTCGAACACCTGCACCAGTCTGCTCCATCTATCCTGCTGGAAAACCTGCACCAGTCTGCTTCCATCTATCCTGCCAGAACACCTGCACAAGTCTGCTTTCTTCTATCCTGCTGGAACACCTGCACCACTCTGCTTTCCTCTATCCTGCTGGAAAACATGTACCTGTTTGCTTCCTTCTATCCTGCTGGAACACCTGCACCACTCTGCTTCCATCTATCCTGCTGGAACACCTGAACCAGTCTGCTTTCCTCTATCCTGATGGAACACCTGTACCAGTCTGCTTCCTTCTATCCTGCTGGAACACCTGCACCACTCTGCTTCCATCCATCCTGCTGGAACACCTGTACCAGTCAGCTTCCATCTATCCTGCTGGAACACTAGCACCAATCTGCTTCCATCTATCCTGCTGGAACACCTGCACCAGTCTGCTTGCATCTATTTTGCTGGAACACCTGCAACAGTCTGCTTCCATCTATCCTGCTGGAAGACCTGCACCAGGCTGCTTCCATCTATCCTGTTGGAACACCTGTACCAGTCTGCTTCCATTTATCCTGCTGGAACACCTGCACCACTCTGATTCCATATATCCTGCTGGAAAACCTGCACCAGTCTGCTTCCATCTATCCTGCGGGAACACCTGCACCAGACTGTTTCCATCTATCCTGCTGGAACACCTGCACCAGGATGCTTCCATCTATCCTGCTGCAACACCTGCACCAGGCTGCTTACTTCTATCCTGTTGGAACACCTACACCAGGCTGCTTCCCTCTATACTGCTGGAACACATGTACCAATCTGCTACCATCTATCCTACTGGAACATCTGCACCAGGCATCTTCCTTCTATTCTACTGGAACACCTGCACCAGGCTGCTTCCCTCTATACTGCTGGAACACCTGTACCAGTCTGCTTCCATTTATCCTGCTGGAACACCTGCACCACTCTGATTCCATATATCCTGCTGGAAAACCTGCACCAGTCTACTTCCATCTATCCTGCGGGAATGCCTGCACTAGGCTGTTTCCATTTATCCTGCTGGAACACCTGCACCAGGATGCTTCCATCTATCCTGCTGCAACACCTGCACCAGGCTGCGTCCTTCTATCCTGTTGGAACACCTGCACCAGGCTGCTTCCCTCTATAATGCTGGAACACCTGTACCAGTCTGCTTCCATCAATCCTACTGGAACATCTGCACCAGGCATCTTCCTTCTATTCTAATGGAAAACCTGCACCAGGCTACTTCTATATACACTACTGGAACACCTGCACCACCAGGCTGCTTCTATATATACTACTAAAAAACCTGCACCAGGCTGCTTCTATATATACTACTGGAACACCTGCACCAGGCTGCTTCTATATAAACTACTGAAACACATGCACCAGGCTGCTTCTATATATACTACTGAAACACCTGCACCAGGCTGCTTCTATATATACTAATGTAACACCTGCACCAGGTTGATTATATATATATACTACTAGGACACCTGCACAAGGCTGCTTCTATATATATATATATATATATTGCTGGAAAACCTGCACCATGCTGCTTCTATATATACTACTGGAAAACCTGCACCAGTCTGCTTCTATATATATATATATATATATATATATATATATACTACTGAAACACCTGCACCAGGCTGCTTCCATATATACTACTGGAACACCTGCACCAGACTGCTTCTATATATACACTACTGAAACACCTGCACAATGCGGATTCTATATATACTAATGTAACACGAACACCGGGCTGCTTCTATTTATACTACTGAAACACCTGCACCAGGCTGCTTCTATATATACTACTGGAACACCTGCACCAGGCTGCTTCTATAAATACTACTGGAACACCTGCACCAGGCTGCTTTTATATATACTATTGAAACACCTGCACCAGACTGCTTCTATATATACTACTGGAACACCTGCACCACCAGGCTGCTTCTATATATACTACTAAAAAACCTGCACCAGGCTGCTTCTATATATACTACTGGAACACCTGCACCATGCTGCTTCTATATAAACTACTGAAACACCTGCACCAGGCTGCTTCTATATATACTACTGAAACACCTGCACCAGGCTGCTTCTATATATACTAATGTAACACCTGCACCAGATTGATTATATATATATACTACTAGGACACCTGCACAAGGCTGCTTCTATATATATATATATATATATATATATTGCTGGAAAACCTGCACCATGCTGCTTCTATATATACTACTGGAAAACCTGCACCAGTCTGCTTATATATATATATATATATATATATATATATATATATACTACTGAAACACCTGCACCAGGCTGCTTCCATATACACCTGCACCAGGCTGCTTCTATATATACTTCTGGAACACCTACACCAGGCTGATTCTATATATAGTGCTGTAACACTTGCACCAGGCTGCTTCTATATATACTACTGAAACACCTGCACCAGGCTGCTTCTATATATACTACTGAAACACCTGCACCAGGCTGCTTCTATATATAGTAATGTAACACCTGCACCAGGCTGATTATATACGTATATACTACCGGAACACCTGCACCAGGCTGCTTCTATATATACTACTGAAACACCTGCACCAGGCTGCTTCCATATATACTACTGGAACACCTGCACCAGACTGCTTCTATGTATACACTACTGAAACACCTGCACCAGGCGGCTTCTATATATACTAATGTAACACGTACACCGGGCTGCTTCTACATATACTACTGAAACACCTGCACCAAGCTGATTCTATATATATTGCTGTAACACCTGCACCAGACTGCTTCTATATATACACTACTGAAACACCTGCACAATGCGGCTTCTATATATACTAATGTAACACGAACACCGGGCTGCTTCTATACATACTACTGAAACACCTGCACCAGGCTGCTTCTATATATACTACTGGAAAACCTGCACCAGGCTGCTTCTATATATACTACTGGAACACCTGCACCAGGCTGCTTCTATAAATACTACTGGAACACCTGCACCAGGCTGCTTTTATATATACTATTGAAACACCTGCACCAGACTGCTTCTATATATACTACTGGAACACCTGCACCACCAGGCTGCTTCTATATATACTACTAAAAAACCTGCACCAGGCTGCTTCTATATATACTACTGGAACACCTGCACCATGCTGCTTCTATATAAACTACTGAAACACCTGCACCAGGCTGCTTCTATATATACTACTGAAACACCTGCACCAGGCTGCTTCTATATATACTAATGTAACACCTGCACCAGATTGATTATATATATATACTACTAGGACACCTGCACAAGGCTGCTTCTATATATATATATATATTGCTGGAAAACCTGCACCATGCTGCTTCTATATATACTACTGGAAAACCTGCACCAGTCTGCTTCTATATATATATATATATATATATATATATACTACTGAAACACCTGCACCAGGCTGCTTCCATATATACTACTGGAACACCTGCACCAGACTGCTTCTATATATACACTACTGAAACACCTGCGCAATGCGGCTTCTATATATACTAATGTAACACGAACACCGGGCTGCTTCTATATATACTACTGAAACACCTGCACCAGGCTGCTTCTATATATACTACTGGAAAACCTGCACCAGGCTGCTTCTATATATACTACTGGAACACCTGCACCAGGCTGCTTTTATAAATACTACTGGAACACCTGCACCAGGCTGCTTTTATATATACTATTGAAACACCTGCACCAGACTGCTTCTATATATACTACTGGAACACCTGCACCAGGCTGCTTTTATATATACTATTGAAACACCTGCACCAGGCTGCTTCTATATATACTTCTGGAACACCTACACCAGGCTGATTCTATATATAGTGCTGTAACACTTGCACCAGGCTGCTTCTATATATACTACTGAAACACCTGCACCAGGCTGCTTCTATATATACTACTGAAACACCTGCACCAGGCTGCTTCTATATATAGTAATGTAACACCTGCACCAGGCTGATTATATACGTATATACTACCGGAACACCTGCACCAGGCTGCTTCTATATATACTACTGAAACACCTGCACCAGGCTGCTTCCATATATACTACTGGAACACCTGCACCAGACTGCTTCTATGTATACACTACTGAAACACCTGCACCAGGCGGCTTCTATATATACTAATGTAACACGTACACCGGGCTGCTTCTACATATACTACTGAAACACCTGCACCAAGCTGATTCTATATATATTGCTGTAACAATTGCACCAGGCTGCTTCTATATATACTACTGAAACACCTGCACCAGGCTGCTTCTATATATACTACTGGAACACCTGCACCAGGCTGATTCTATATATACTACTGAAGCACCGGCACCAGGCTGCTTTTATATATGCTACTGGAATACCTGCACCAGGCTGCCTCTATATATACTACGGAAACACCTACACCAGACTGATTATATATATAGTGCTGTAACACTTGCACCAGGCTGCTTCTATATATACTACTGAAACACCTGCACCAGTCTGCTTCCATCTATCCTGCTGGAACACCTGCACCAGTCTGCTTCCCTCTATCCTGCTGGAACAACTGCACCAGGCTGCTTTCCTCTATCCTGCTGGAACACCTGCACCAGTCTGCTTCCATCTATCCTGCTGGAACATCTGCACCAGTCTGCTTCCCTCTATCCTGCTGGTACACCTGCACCAGGCTGCTTTCCTCTATCCTGCTAGAACACCTGCACCACTCTGCTTCCATCTATCCTGCTGGAACACCTGCACAAGTCTGCTTTCGTCTATCCTGCTGGAACACCTGCACTAGGCTGCTTCCCTCTATTCTGCTGGAACATCTGCACCAGTCTGCTTCCCTATATCCTGCTGGAACACCTGCACCTGCACCACTCTGATTCCATCTATCTTGCTGGAACACCTGTACCATTCTGCTTCCATCTATCCTGCTGGAACACCTGCACCAGGCTGCTTCCATCTATCCTGCTGGAACACCTGCACCAGGCTGCTTCCCTCTATTCTACTGGAAAACCTGCACCAGGCTGCTTCTATATATAATACTGGAACACCTGCACCAGTCTGCTTCCATCTATCCTGCTGGAACACCTGCTCCAGGCTGCTTCCCTCTATCCTGCTGTAACACCTGCACCTGAAAACCTGTACCAGGCAGTTTCCCTTAGTCCTACTGGAAAACCTGCACCAGGCTGCTTCTATATATACTACTGGAACAGCTGCACCAGGTTGCTTCTATATTTACTACTGGAACACCTGCACCAGGCTGCTTCTATATATACTACTTGAACACCTGCACCACCAGGCTGCTTCTATATATACTACTGGAAAACCTGCACCAGGCTGCTTCTATATATACTACTGGAACACCTGCACCAGGCTGCTTCTATATATACTACTGAAACACCTGCACCAGGCTGCTTCTATATATACTACTGGAACACCTACACCAGGCTGATTCTATATATAGTGCTGTAACACTTCCACCAGGCTGCTTCTATATATTCTACTGAAACACCTGCACCAGGCTGCTTCCATATATACTACTGGAACACCTACACCAGGCTGATTCTATATATAGTGCTGTAACACCTGCACCAGGGTGATTATATATATACTACTGGAACACCTGCACCAGGCTGCTTCTATATATATTACTGGAAAACCTGCACCAGGCTGCTTCTATATATACTACTGGAAAACCTGTGCCAGGCTGCTTCTATATATATGTATATACTACTAAAACACCTGCACCAGGCTGCTTCCATATATACTACTGGAACACCTGCACCAGGCTGCTTCTATATATACTACTGAAACACCTGCACCAGGATGCTTCTATATATATACTACTGAAACACCTGCACCAGGCTGCTTCCATATATACTACTGGAACACCTACACCAGGCTGATTCTATATATAGTGCTGTAACACCTGCACCAGGGTGATTATATATATATACTACTGTAACACCTGCACCAAGCTGCTTCTATATATATTACTGGAAAACCTGCACCAGGCTGCTTCTATATATACTACTGGAAAACCTGCACCAGGCTGCTTCTATAGATATAGATATACTACTGTAACACCTGCACCAGGGTGATTATATATATACTATTGGAACACCTGCACCAGGATGCTTCTATATATATTACTGGAAAACCTGCACCAGGCTGCTTTTATATATACTACTGGAAAACCTGCACCAGGCTGCTTCTATATATACAACTGTAACACCTGCACCAGGCTGCTTCTATATATACTACTGAAACACCTGCACCAGGCTGCTTCTATATATACTACTGAAAAACCTGCACCAGGCTGCTTCCATATATACTACTGGAACACCTACACCAGGCTGATTCTATATATAGTGCTGTAACACCTGCACCAGGGTGATTATATACAGGGAGTGCAGAATTATTAGGCAAATGAGTATTTTGACCACATCATCCTCTTTATGCATGTTGTCTTACTCCAAGCTGTATAGGCTCGAAAGCCTACTACCAATTAAGCATATTAGGTGATGTGCATCTCTGTAATGAGAAGGGGTGTGGTCTAATGACATCAACACCCTATATCAGTTGTGCATAATTATTAGGCAACTTCCTTTCCTTTGGCAAAATGGGTCAAAAGAAGGACTTGACAGGCTCAGAAAAGTCAAAAATAGTGAGATATCTTGCAGAGGGATGCAGCACTCTTAAAATTGCAAAGCTTCTGAAGCGTGATCATCGAACAATCAAGCGTTTCATTCAAAATAGTCAACAGGGTCGCAAGAAGCGTGTGGAAAAACCAAGGCGCAAAATAACTGCCCATGAACTGAGAAAAGTCAAGCGTGCAGCTGCCAAGATGCCACTTGCCACCAGTTTGGCCATATTTCAGAGCTGCAACATCACTGGAGTGCCCAAAAGCACAAGGTGTGCAATACTCAGAGACATGGCCAAGGTAAGAAAGGCTGAAAGACGACCACCACTGAACAAGACACACAAGCTGAAACGTCAAGACTGGGCCAAGAAATATCTCAAGACTGATTTTTCTAAGGTTTTATGGACTGATGAAATGAGAGTGAGTCTTGATGGGCCAATGGATGGGCCCGTGGCTGGATTGGTAAAGGGCAGAGAGCTCCAGTCCAACTCAGACGCCAGCAAGGTGGAGGTGGAGTACTGGTTTGGGCTGGTATCATCAAAGATGAGCTTGTGGGGCCTTTTCGGGTTGAGGATGGAGTCAAGCTCAACTCCCAGTCCTACTGCCAGTTTCTGGAAGACACCTTCTTCAAGCAGTGGTACAGGAAGAAGTCTGCATCCTTCAAGAAAAACATGATTTTCATGCAGGACAATGCTCCATCACACGCGGCCAAGTACTCCACAGCGTGGCTGGCAAGAAAGGGTATAAAAGAAGAAAATCTAATGACATGGCCTCCTTGTTCACCTGATCTGAACCCCATTGAGAACCTGTGGTCCATCATCAAATGTGAGATTTACAAGGAGGGAAAACAGTACACCTCTCTGAACAGTGTCTGGGAGGCTGTGGTTGCTGCTGCACGCAATGTTGATGGTGAACAGATCAAAACACTGACAGAATCCATGGATGGCAGGCTTTTGAGTGTCCTTGCAAAGAAAGGTGGCTATATTGGTCACTGATTTGTTTTTGTTTTGTTTTTGAATGTCAGAAATGTATATTTGTGAATGTTGAGATGTTATATTGGTTTCACTGGTAAAAATAAATAAATGAAATGGGTATATATTTGTTTTTTGTTAAGTTGCCTAATAATTATGCACAGTAATAGTCACCTGCACACACAGATATCCCCCTAAAATAGCTATAACTAAAAACAAACTAAAAACTACTTCCAAAACTATTCAGCTTTGATATTAATGAGTTTTTTGGGTTCATTGAGAACATGGTTGTTGTTCAATAATAAAATTAATCCTCAAAAATACAACTTGCCTAATAATTCTGCACTCCCTGTATATACAGGGAGTGCAGAATTATTAGGCAAATGAGTATTTTGACCACATCATCCTCTTTATGCACCACCTGCACCAGGCTGCTTCTATATACACTAATGTAACACCTACACCAGGCTGCTTCTATATATACTACTGGAACACCTGCACCAGGCTGCTTCTATATATACTACTGAAACACCTGCACCATGCTCCTTCCATATATACTACTGGAACACCTGCACTAGACTGCTTCTGCATATACTACTGAAACACCAGCACCAGGCTGCTTTCATATATATACTACTGAAACACCTGCACCAGGCTGCTTCCATATATATATATATATATATATATTACTGGAACACCTACACCAGGTTGATTCTAAATATAGTGCTGTAACACCTACACCAGGCTGCTTCCATATATACTACTGGAACACCTGCACCAGGCTGCTTCTATATATACTGCTGGAACAACTGCACCAGGCTGCTTCTATATATACTACTGAAACACCTGAACCAGGCTGCTTCTATATATATATATACTAATGTAAAACCTAAACCAGGCTGCTTCTATATATACTTCTGGAACACCTGCACCAGGCTGCTTCTATATATACTACTGGTACACCTGCACCAGGCTGCTTCTATATATACTACTGAAACACCTGCACCAGGCTGCTTCCATATATACTACTGGAACACCTGCACTAGGCTGCTTCTATATATAATACTGAAACACCTGCACCAGGCTGCTTCCATATATATACTACTGGAACACCTACACCAGGCTGATTCTAAATATAGTGCTGTAACACCTACACCAGGCTGCTTCCATATATACTACTGGAACACTTGCACCAGGCTGCTTCTATATATACTACTGAAACACCTGCACCAGGCTGCTTCCATATATATTACTGGAACACCTGCACCAGGCTGCTTCTATATATACTACTGGAACACCTGCACCAGGCTGCTTCTATATATACTACTGGAGCACCTACACCAGGCTGATTCTATATATACTACTGAAACACTTGCACCAGGCTGCTTCTATATTTACTATTTGAAAACCTGCAACAGGCTGCTTCTATATATAGTAATGTAAGACCTACACCAGGCTGCTTCTATATATACTACTGTAACACCTGCAGCAGGCTGCTTCCATATACTGTATACTACTGGAACACCTATACCAGGCTGATTCTATACATACTACTGGAACACTTGCACCAGGCTGCGTCTATATATACTTCTGGAACACGTACACCGGTCTGTTTGCTTTCATCCTACTGGAACACCTACACCAGGCTGATTCTATATATACTACTGAAACACCTACACCAGGCTGCTTCTATATATACTAATGTAAGACCTACACCAGGCTGCTTCTATATATACTACTGTAACACCTACATCAGGCTGCTTCCATATATACTACTGGAACACCTATACCAGGCTGATTCTATACATACTACTGGAACACCTGCACCAGGCTGAGTCTATATATACTACTGGAACACCTACACCAGTCTGTTTGCTTTCATCCTACTGGAACACCTACACCAGGTTGTTTGTTTTAATCATACTGGAACACCTACACCAGGCTGTTTGCTTTCATCCTACTGAAACACATACACCAGGCTGCTTCTATATATACTAATGTAAGACCTACACCAGGCTGTTTCTATATATACTACTGTAACACCTACATCAGGCTGCTTCCATATATACTACTGGAACACCTATACCAGGCAGATTCTATACATACTACTGGAACACGTGCACCAGGCTGAGTCTATATATACTACTGGAACACCTACACCAGGCTGCTTCCATATACTGTATACTACTGGAACACCTATACCAGGCTGATTCTATACATACTACTGGAACACTTGCACCAGGCTGAGTCTATATATACTACTGGAATACCTACACCAGTCTGTTTGCTTTCATCCTACTGGAACACCTACACCAGGCTGTTTGATTTAATCCTACTGGAACACCTACACCAGGCTGTTTGCTTTCATCCTACTGGAACACCTGCACCAGGCTGCTTCTATATTTACTACTTGAACACCTGTAACAGGCTGCTTCTATATATTCTATATATATATACCTAAAAAGGGGGATTGACCCCGCCACAATGTATCTAAAAAATGCAATATTGGAGCAAAACTAAGCACAGTTCTGGGGTAAAACCCCCAAAAATGAGCCAATATCGCTATAATAGCAACTATAGAAGTAGATGTTGTCCCCAAACACGCCTGATGCGCATTTCACCCTTGTCACGGCTTTATCAAAGGCTAACCCGATCTGGGATCGCCCCCTTGTCTTTATATCGAGAATAGCCAATAACCGTTGAGTGTGTTTACACACCCACACGTTTCAACCTATCACAAGATGCTGTCGTTCATTGGTCATGAACATATCACATGTGTGAACGTCTACAGTGATGTAATTCTCTGTATTATATTGACAGACACGCAAGGTGTTAAAAAACACCAATAATAAGATTCCTGACTCCAGTAAATAGAGAACGCTCAATTATGTAAAAAGTGTGGATGTATAGATATTATGTGATGTATACAAATTCGTAAGTGTTAATAGGCTTCAAAAAATATATTTTTATATGAACTCAATCTGAGTAGCAAATGACCGTTCAGTGCAATTACATACCCACATGTCAACCTATCACAAGTGCCTAAAGTTCATTGGCCACGAACATGTCACATGTGTAACAGGAACTAAACGCATGTATGGATTTGCTAATTGCAAAACTAAGAATGTGGTATACTGTCTTCTGTGTAATTGTGAAAAAAGGTATATAGGGATTACAACACGAGAACTCCGTGTAAGACTGGGTGAACATGTAAACAGTATTAAGAATTGTCAATCTGATAAAAAGAAAGATAAAAACCTGACCCCTGTCGCGAGACATTATTTGAACCAACATGGAACTAGACCACTTCTTAAAGTATTTGTTCTGCAGGTGATCAAACCAGGTATAAGAGGCGGTGATATTGAATCCATGTTACTTCAAGCTGAGTGAAGATGGGTCTTTTGGTTAAATACAATTGTTCCATATGGCCTAAATGAACAGGATGGGTTTTGATCATTCTTATGATATAATATCATTATTAAAAGAACATTGCTTAATGAACTGTTTATGTCATGTCATTGGATATAATCAATTACCATCTATCTTTACCTAAAAAAATATTTAATAATGTGATCACATAATGTTTGACTGCAATTAACAATTAATTGGATTCTTGACATTCATTTATTCGTGACCCTGTCACTGTACTTTTACAATCGTACAATTGATAGCTTCAAATTAAAATCATATTAGGTGTATAATAATATGTTTTTTTCAAGCCTAATTAATATTCATCTTGTTGCACGTATTTGGATGTATACTATTGAGTTCATACAATTGTACACTGTTTACGATATAATAGTGTGATTACTAACAACTTGCATGTCCATCCATATACATAACTATGTTATTGTGATATGTCCATACATATGACAGGCTTATGGCTTAAGAACCCCTGTCATCTGTGATAGCCTAAACTTGATAGATTTGGGTCCGTCTGTTGACATACTTTTCGTTATTATGAGAATAATACGTTATGAACCATATATAGTACTTAACTATTCTTTACTATGTACCTAACTATATAAGGAAATGTATGAATATTAACTGCCTCTCTATTCAGTTCTTGCATACCAGTCATACAACGTTATCTTCATGCTGATTTCTTACTATGCATTTGTAAAACTGATCCTGGAGGAAACACATTCAGATCGGGTTCATAAAAGCTTTAAATTAAAATCATATTCGGTGTACAATAATATGTTTTTTCAAGCCTAATTAATGTTCATCTTGTCGCATATATTTGGATGTATACGTTTTGAGTTCATACAATTGCACACTGTTCATGTTAAAATAGTGTCATTACTAACAACTTGCATGTCCACCTATATACATAACTATGTTATTGTGATACGTCCATACATGTGACAGGCTGACGGCTTAGGAACCCCTGTTACCTGTGATAGCCTAAACGTGATCATTTTGGATCCGTCTTATAAGATTTTTTTTCGTTATTATAAGAACAATACGTTATGAACCATATATAGTATTTAACTATTCTTTACTATGTACTTAACTATATAATGAAATGTATGAAGTTTAACTGCCCCTCTATTCAGTACCATTAATACAATATGATCTTATTGCTGATCGCTTATTATTCATTGGTTAAATTGATCCTGGTAGAAACACATTCAGATCGGTTTCATAAAAATATATATTTTTGAAGCGTAATTAATGCTTATGAATCTGTATGTAATTAGATTGTTTATATCGCACTTTTTACATAATCAAGTGTTTTTTATTTACTGGAGTCATGAATTTTTGTTATTGGTGTTTCTTTTACACCTTGCGTGTGTGTCAATACAATAAAGATAATTACGTCACTGTAGATGTTTACACATGTGACATGTTCGTGGCCAATGAACTTTAGGCACTTGTGATAGGTTGACATGTGGGTATGTAATTGCACTGAATGGTCATTGGCTACTCAGATTGGGTTCATATAAAAATATATTTTTTGAAGCCTATTAACACTTACGAATTTGTATACATCACATAATATCTATACATCCACACTTTTTACATAATTGAGCGTTCTCAAAATTGAGCATTCTCAATTATAGGTTGAAACGTGTGGGTGTGTATTATCAGCTACTCTCGATATAAAGACAAGGGGGCAATCCCAGATCGGGTTAGCCTTTGATAAAGCTGTGACAATGGCAAAATACGCATCAGGCGTGTTTGGGGACAACATCTACTTTTATAGTTGCTTTTATAGCGATATTGGCTCATTTTTTGGGGGTTTTACCCTGATTTATACCGTAGTCACACAGAACTGTGCTTACTTTTGTTCCAATATTGCATTTTGTAGATACATTGTGGCGGGGTCAATCCCCATTTTTAGGTAATTTTCCTTGCAATTCGTGAGCTTGTACTTGTTTGCACTGAACTGTGTGGCTTACGGTTTCTAATAGTATTTAGATTTTCTTAGTAGATGTTGTTACCCTTTGTACATATATTTAATCTAAGTTTTAATGCACTAACACTGTATTCACAATATTTTAATCTACCTTTATTAAATGTTAAGTTTTATTAGATCCCAGATTTAGGTGCTCTTCCTTGTCAACGCAATTATACATTATTAATTCAGTACTCATGAGTGCTGTTATACTGTCACTTTTCTCCTTCTTTTGCTTCTACTTATGACTGACAGTTAGCACCCCCCTTTTTCTCTGTTTTATTGATAATTGATATTAATTAATATGTGTATCTTAATATACATCAGTTTTTTCATGCAAACATATGAATACATGAAGGAACATTACTCAGAATTAATTAATAAAATTACTAAGGGGTCCTCTAATTTTGATTTTTGAACTTCCCAATTTAACTATTCACATGCTTCTATGCCTACTACTGAAAAACTTCATCAGACTGCTTCTATACCTACTACTGAAAAACCTGCATCAGGCTGCTTCTGTATCTGCTACTGAAAAACCTGCATCAGGCTGCTTCTTTATCTAGTGGAATAGAAAAGGGGGATAATATTCATATAAGTTATAACTAGTGTATCCCCATCATTCACTAGGTTATTGCAAATATAGGCAATAACAATCCTATATTAATTATCCCAATCAGGGAAAAGAATTGCTAATTATGATGATATAGTATAACCTATTAAGGCCTGGGGAGGGTGCTCACTGTTCAAGTAAATATAGAAAAAATAAAGAAAAGCGAACAGCAATGAGAGCACTCACAAAAGGAATGGCAATTGTGGATGGGCAGTGTGGGTGTGTGATATTAAAACTTAACATTTATTGATTCAAACAAGAGATAAAAACTACTGTATAAGTAGTGGTTAATACTTAAATTAAAAAATATAAACAATTAATGGGTGTCTCTCTATCCACATAACCCCAAATCAAATGTAACACTAAAGTTACAGAGACAATAGAGAGGGATTTTGGGCAGAGACACACCAAAAGCAGGTTCACGGATTGCACAGGTACTATCTAAAAAAGAGGATTGACCTCAACCAGTTAAGCTATCTAGTGCAATACTGGACCGGTGTGAGTCTGTCCAAAAGAATCCCAAATATCAATTAGAGAGTGGGGAAATCAAAGTGGCAAGGTCAGCACAACGAAGGTGTGCCATATAATACACAATTAATGGATTGATACACAATAAGTAGAAGAGTGTACTAATAGGTAAACTACTAGCAGGCAAAAAACAAAGTTAATGTTGCTAAATAAGCAAATTCAAATAAGAGTCAGTGCACGCCTGGTATGTAGTGACCAGCCAAATTAGTTTAAGTGGATAGAGAGCCGGTAGAGCGCTCTACCGGCTCTCTATCCACTTAAACTAATTTGGCTGGTCACTACTTACCAGGCGTGCACTGACTCTTATTTGAATTTGCTTATTTAGCAACATTAACGTTGTTTTTTGCCTGCTAGTAGTTTACCTATTAGTACACTCTTCTACTTATTGTGTATCAATCCATTAATTGTGTATTATATGGCACACCTTCGTTGTGCTGACCTTGCCACTTTGATTTCCCCACTCTCTAATTGATATTTGGGATTCTTTTGGACAGACTCACACCGGTCCAGTATTGCACTAGATAGCTTAACTGGTTGAGGTCAATCCTCTTTTTTAGATAGTACCTGTGCAATCCGTGAACCTGCTTTTGGTGTGTCTCTGCCCAAAATCCCTCTCTATTGTCTCTGTAACTTTAGTGTTACATTTGATTTGGGGTTATGTGGATAGAGAGCCACCCATTAATTGTTTATATTTTTTAATTTAAGTATTAACCACTACTTATACAGTAGTTTTTATCTCTTGTTTGAATCAATAAATGAAGTTTTAATATCACACACCCACACTGCCCATCCACAATTGCCATTCCTTTTGTGAGTGCTCTCATTGCTGTTCGCTTTTCTTTATTTTTTCTATGCTTCTTTATCTACTACTGAAAAACCTGCATCAGGCTGCTTCTGTATCTGCTACTGAAAAACCTGCATCAGGCTGCTATTTTATATACTACTGAAAAACCTGCATCAGACTGCTTCTATACCTACTACTGAAAAACCTGCATCAGGCTGCTTCTATACCTACTACTGAAAAATCTGCATCAGGCTGCTTCTATACCTACTACTGAAAAACTTGCACCAGGCTGCTTCAATATCTACTACTGAAAAACCTGCATCAGGCTGCTTCTATACCTACTACTGAAAAACCTGCATCAGGCTGCTTCTATATCTACTACTGAAAAACTTGCACCAGGCTGCTTCTATACCTACTACTGAAAAACTTGCACCAGGCTGCTTCTATATCTACTACTGATAAACCTGCATCAGGCTGCTTCTTTATCTACTACTGAAAAACCTGCATCAGACTTCTTCTATATCTACTACTGAAAAACCTGCATCAGGCTGCTTCTATATCTACTACTGAAAAACCTGCATCAGGCTTCTTCTATATCTACTACTGAAAAACCTGCATCAGGCTGCTTCTATATATACTACTGAAAACCTGCATCAGGCTGCTTCTATATCTACTACTGAAAAACCTGCATCAGGCTGCTTCTATATCTACTACTGAAAAACCTGCATCAGGTTGCTTTTTTATCTACTACTGGAACACCTGCATCAGGTTGCTTCCCCTATCCAACTGGAAAAACTGCACCAGGCTGCTTCCCCTATGCTACTGGAACAATTGCACCAGGCTGCTTCCCCATCCTACTGGAACACCTGCCCAAGGCTATTTTCATATTTACACCTGCACCAGGCTGCTTGCTTTCATACTACTGGAACACCTACACCAGGCTGCTTCTATATATACTACTGAAATACCTGCACAACCAGGCTGCTTCTATATATACTACTTGAACACCTGCACCACCAGGCTGCTTCTATATATACTACTGGAACACCTGCACCAGGCTGCTTCTATATATACTACTGGAACACCTACACCATGCTGATTCTATATATACTACTGAAACACCTGCACAAGGCTGCTTCTATATTTACTGCTTGAACACCTGCAACAGGCTGCTTCTATATATACTAATGTAAGACCTACACCAGGCTGCTTCCATATATACTACTGGAACACCTATACCAGGCTGATTCTATACATACTACTGGAACACTTGCACCAGGCTGTGTCTATATATACTACTGGAACACCTACACTAGGCTGTTTGCTTTCATCCTACTGGAACACCTACACCAGGTTGTTTGCTTTAATCCTACTGGAACACCTACACCAGGCTGTTTGCTTTCATCCTACTAGAAAATCTGCACCAGGCTACTTGTTTTCATCCTACTGGAAAACTTGCACCAGAGTACTTGCTTTTATCCTACTGGAACACCTGCACCAGGCTACTTGTTTTCATCCTACTGGAAAACCTGCACCAGGCTACTTGCTTTCATCCTACTGGAACACCTGCACCAGGCTACTTGTTTTCATCCTACTGGAACACCTACACCAGGCTGTTTGCTTTCATCCTACTGAAAAACCTGCATCAGGCTGCTTCTATACCTACTACTGAAAAACCTGCATCAGACTGCTTCTATATCTACTACTGAAAAACCTGCATCAGGCTGCTTCTATATCTACTACTGAAAAACCTGCATCAGACTGCTTCTATATCTACTACTGAAAAACCTGCATCAGGCTGCTTCTATATCTACTACTGTAAAACCTGCATCAGACTGCTTCTATATCTACTACTGTAAAACCTGCATCAGACTTCTTCTATATCTACTACTGAAAAACCTGTATCAGGCTGGTTCTATATCTACAACTGAAAACCTGCATCAGACTGCTTCTATATCTACTACTGAAAAACCTGCATCAGGCTGCTTCTATATCTACTACTGAAAAACCTGCATCAGGCTGCTTTTTATCTACTACTGGAAAACCTGCATCAGGTTGCTTCCCCTATCCGACTGGAAAAACTGCACCAGGCTGCTTCCTCTATGCTACTGGAACAATTGCACCAGGCTGCTTCCCCATATTACTAGAACACCTGCACAAGGCTATTTTCATATTTACACTGGCACCAGGCTGCTTGGTTTCATACTACTGGAACACCTACACCAGGCTGCTTCTATATCTACTACTGAAAAACCTGCATCAGACTGCTTCTATATCTACTACTGAAAAACCTGCATCAGACTTCGTCTATATCTACTACTGAAAAACCTGCATCAGGCTGCTTCTATATCTACTACTGAAAAACCTGCATCAGGCTGCTTTTATATCTACTACTGAAAAACCTGCATCAGGCTGCTTCTATATCTACTACTGAAAAACCTGCATCAGACTTTGTCTATATCTACTACTGAAAAACCTGCATCAGGCTGCTTCTATATCTACTACTGAAAAACCTGCATCAGGCTGCTTCTATATCTACTACTGAAAAACCTGCATCAGGCTGCTTTTTATCTACTACTGGAAAACCTGCACCAGGCTGCTTCTATATATACTACTGGAACACCTACACCATGCTGATTCTATATATACTACTGAAACACCTGCACAAGGCTGCTTCTATATTTACTGCTTGAACACCTGCAACAGGCTGCTTCTATATATACTAATGTAAGACCTACACCAGGCTGCTTCCATATATACTACTGGAACACCTATACCAGGCTGATTCTATACATACTACTGGAACACTTGCACCAGGCTGTGTCTATATATACTACTGGAACACCTACACTAGGCTGTTTGCTTTCATCCTACTGGAACACCTACTCCAGGTTGTTTGCTTTAATCCTACTGGAACACCTACACCAGGCTGTTTGCTTTCATCCTACTAGAAAATCTGCACCAGGCTACTTGTTTTCATCCTACTGGAAAACTTGCACCAGAGTACTTGCTTTTATCCTACTGGAACACCTGCACCAGGCTACTTGTTTTCATCCTACTGGAAAACCTGCACCAGGCTACTTGCTTTCATCCTACTGGAACACCTGCACCAGGCTACTTGTTTTCATCCTACTGGAACACCTACACCAGGCTGTTTGCTTTCATCCTACTGAAAAACCTGCATCAGGCTGCTTCTATACCTACTACTGAAAAACCTGCATCAGACTGCTTCTATATCTACTACTGAAAAACCTGCATCAGGCTGCTTCTATATCTACTACTGAAAAACCTGCATCAGACTGCTTCTATATCTACTACTGAAAAACCTGCATCAGGCTGCTTCTATATCTACTACTGTAAAACCTGCATCAGACTGCTTCTATATCTACTACTGTAAAACCTGCATCAGACTTCTTCTATATCTACTACTGAAAAACCTGTATCAGGCTGGTTCTATATCTACAACTGAAAACCTGCATCAGACTGCTTCTATATCTACTACTGAAAAACCTGCATCAGGCTGCTTCTATATCTACTACTGAAAAACCTGCATCAGGCTGCTTTTTATCTACTACTGGAAAACCTGCATCAGGTTGCTTCCCCTATCCGACTGGAAAAACTGCACCAGGCTGCTTCCTCTATGCTACTGGAACAATTGCACCAGGCTGCTTCCCCATATTACTAGAACACCTGCACAAGGCTATTTTCATATTTACACTGGCACCAGGCTGCTTGGTTTCATACTACTGGAACACCTACACCAGGCTGCTTCTATATCTACTACTGAAAAACCTGCATCAGACTGCTTCTATATCTACTACTGAAAAACTTGCATCAGACTTCGTCTATATCTACTACTGAAAAACCTGCATCAGGCTGCTTCTATATCTACTACTGAAAAACCTGCATCAGGCTGCTTCTATATCTACTACTGAAAAACCTGCATCAGGCTGCTTCTATATCTACTACTGAAAAACCTGCATCAGACTTTGTCTATATCTACTACTGAAAAACCTGCATCAGGCTGCTTCTATATCTACTACTGAAAAACCTGCATCAGGCTGCTTCTATATCTACTACTGAAAAACCTGCATCAGGCTGCTTTTTATCTACTACTGGAAAACCTGCATCAGGCTGTTTCTATATATACTACTGAAAAACCTGCATCAGACTTTGTCTATATCTACTACTGAAAAACCTGCACCAGGCTGCTTCTATATCTACTACTGAAAAACCTGCATCAGGCTGCTTCTATATCTACTACTGAAAAACCTGCATCAGGCTGCTTTTTATCTACTACTGGAAAACCTGCATCAGGCTGCTTCTATATCTACTACTGAAAAACCTGTATCAGGGTGCTTCTATATCTACTACTGAAAAACCTGCATCAGGCTGTGTCAGGGTTACTGCTTGCTAATGATCTGTCCCTTTAAGAGCCTCCTATATCAAGCACATTCCCCCAGCATTCATTGCTGGTTAATTGAGAAAGGATTCACAGCACAAGCGTTACACTGAGAGTTTTCCTCACTCTCCAACAGCCTCATAAATTCTTATTTGAAGAGTTACTGATAACATCTCTTATTTTTCATTCCTACATCTAGCAGCTCTTCTACTCAATTCAACACTGGAAGATATTTCATACTATAAGGAAATCAAACTAACTCGACATCAAACCCTGAAGCATTTACAAGGTAACAGGATTCAAGCAGCTTCATACACAGCACAGCAAGTAGCGGTGACGTCATCAGCTGCAGCCGCAACCGCTCTCCCTCTGAGTACCACGCTGCTGTTCATAACAAACGGACAAGTAACAATTCCTGTGTTCTCAGGTCAGACCTAATTATTTTATTATTAATCGTTATCCTTACTTATTTTGATGAACTTTACCTGCCTAATTAAGGAATACTATATTTTACGTTACTGCTTAATTTGAACTGTTTGCATTATCAAATGCCCTGAAAGTAATACAGTTTATGAAGTTAATAAACTGTCACTTATTGGGCAAATAGTAATACATTATATGAAGCACTGACAACGAATTCATCAAGCTTCTTTTATGTTACAAACCTACTTTTGAGGAAATTGTTGGTTCTTATTTATAAATCAAAATTAAATGCTTGTTCAAATTGCTACAAATACAGACTATTACAGAATTAACCAGCCATAAGGAAGAAAGGATTTAGTGTTTGTGTACACAGAATTATCCTATACTAAACATATACTTTCAACAGCAATTATGGAACAAGATCTTTTAAGTGATAAAGTTCAAGTCCTGTCAGACAGATTAGAAGCTTTATCAGGTTCTTTCCATGAATTACAAGTGGAAAATCAGGCTTTGAAGGCCTGCTTAAGAGAGACTCTGGCACCTAAACCTGCAAGTGCAGATTCTATCCCTGAACCTATGGTCTCCCCCCCAGAAAAATTCTCTGGTGACCGTTCAAGATTCAGAGAGTTTAAAAACTCCTGTTTGTTGCTTTTTCAATTAAAGCCACGTACTTATCCCACAGAAAGATCAAGAGTGCTCACTGTGATATCATATTTGAGGGGGGAACCTAGGGCTTGGGCTGACTCTTTTTTTGAAAATGATGATGCAATACTGGGATCTCTAGATGAATTCTTTGATCAAATGTCAGCATTATATGATGACCCTTTCAAACAGGTCACAGCTGAAAACTTACTTAGATCTTTAAAACAAAGAAAGAACCCAGTGGAGTCTTACATCACACAATTTAAAATTTCTGCCCGTGATTCGGGATGGAATGAGGTCTCCCTTAAAACTCAATATCGTTTAGGATTATCTGAGGATATAAAGGATGAGCTTTCACGCACAGGTATTCCAGATTCATTGGAAGATTTCTTTTCTCTCACTATTAACATAGATAGACGGCTTAGGGAACGCCGCTCTGAAAAGGCTAGCGGTACAAAAAGCTTTCTCTCCACACCTGTTTATCAAACTAAGGAATCACCACAACCTATGGACATAGGCTTCATAAAGGGTCCCCTCTCCTCTCAGGAAAAGACTAGGAGGAAGTTGCATAGTTTGTGCATGTATTGTGCCTGCCCTACACATGAAGTAAAGGACTGCCCAGTTCTGGCTAGGAATAAGAAGGGTAGGTTGCCTAACATCTCTGAATCCCTGTTAATGAAAACCATTAAACCATCATATTTAACTATCCCTATTATTTTACAGTGGGATCAAATCAGGATAACAACTGAAGCTATCCTGGACAACGGCTCATGTAGAAATTTTGTTGATTTTTCTTTTGTGAAACAGAATAAAATACCTCTGGTCTCTAAGAAAACTCCAGTCTCTGTGAAGGTCATTGATGGCTCTTTTTTAAAATCAGGTCCTGTCACACACCAAACTACACCATTACAGGTAATATCTTGCACACACATCACAGAAACACTCACTTTTGATGTCATATCTTCACCAATGTTTAATGTAATCCTTGGTATAAATTGGTTTTGTAAACACAAACCAACTATAAACTGGAATGACCTCAGTTTATCTTTTCCTCATCTCACTCAAAATAGTGAGACATCATCAGATTTAATTATGCTACAGGTTGAGGATAATATTTTACCCAAACAATATGCAGACTTCTCAGATGTTTTTAATAAAAAAGAAGCTGAATGTTTGCCCCCTCATAGGGATTACGATTGTCCTATTGATTTACTCCCAGGAGTTTCAATTCCCTATGGACATATCTACCCCCTTTCTAAACCAGAACTAGAACACCTTAAAAATTATATCGATGAGAACCTCCGAAAAGGTTTTATAAGACCTAGTACCTCTCCTGCAGGTGCAGGCATATTTTTTGTTACCAATAAAGATGGCACGTTAAGACCAATCATTGATTACAGGGAATTGAACAGGCGTACCAGAAAAAACAGGTACCCCCTACCTTTAATCCCTGAATTAATTGAAAGATTAAGGGGGGCCTCAATTTTCACTAAATTGGATCTTCGAGGTGCCTATAATCTTATACGAATGAGAGCTGGCGACGAATGGCTCACTGCTTTTCGGACTAGATATGGGCTATTCGAATATACAGTGATGCCATTCGGTCTGTGCAATGCCCCAGCAACATTCCAATGCTTAATCAATGATCTTTTCAGAGATATTTTGGATGTATATGTTGTTGTCTATTTGGACGATATTCTAGTTTACTCACAAAATTTAGATCAACATAGAATGCATGTTAGAGAGGTTCTCACTAGGTTACGAAAAAATAACCTATACGCTAAACTAGAAAAATGTATATTTGAATCAAATAATATCTCTTTTCTGGGGTATAACATCTCTCCTGAAGGAATCAAGATGCAAGATGACAAGGTTCAGGCCATTCATAATTGGCCGACTCCTCAATGTAAGAAAGATGTTCAACGTTTCCTTGGCTTCTCAAATTATTATAGGAAATTCATTCCTGGATTTGCTGCTATTACCAAACCTCTTACTGAACTCACCAAATTGAATCATCCTTTCAGGTGGACAAGCCATACTCAACAGGTATTTGACCTTTTAAAAAATAAATTCACTACAGCACCCATTCTCCAATACCCGGATTTAGAAAAGCAATTTATCCTGGAAGTTGACGCTTCTGAGTTTGCAATAGGGGCAATCCTCTCTCAAAGGAAATCATTCAAAGAACCCTTACATCCGGTCGCATTCTTCTCTAGATTGATGCAACCAGCAGAGTTAAATTATCCAGTTGGCGAGAAAGAATTACTTGCAATAAAGTGTTCCTTCGATCACTGGAGGCACTTGCTTGAGGGTGCAACACAACCAACTGTCATATATACTGACCACAAAAATCTGCAATATCTTCAGTCTAATCGAACTCTATCCTCCAGACAATTACGCTGGAGTCTTTACTTCTCTCGTTTCCATTACATCATTACCTACAGGCCTGGTACAAAAAATGGCAAGGCTGACGCCCTCTCTAGACAAGGTCCTAAACCTATAATACCATGCATTCCTACTACTATTGTTCCTAAGGACTCTATCATTGGAGTTATAACAAGTCTAACTACAGTGATAAAAGATGCTACCGCTATTGATCCATCAGTACCTCATACAGATCTTACTTACAATTCTGATGGCTTACTCTATAAGGACGGGAAGCTATACATACCTCCAAATCTTAGATCTTCAATCTTGAAAACAGTTCATGAGTCTCCCCTTGCTGGACACATGGGAAGGGATAAAACTTTGGATTTACTTAAGAGATCTTTTTGGTGGCCTACTCTTAACCTCGATCTCAAAGAATATATTTCTAAATGTGTTATATGCGCAACCTCCAAACCTTCTAAACAACTCCCTGTGGGTCTTTTACAGCCTTTACCTGTACCTCAAGTACCCTGGGAGGCGGTATCCCTAGACTTTATCGTGGACTTACCTCTCTCTAACAAATATACCACTATAATGGTTGTCACCGATCTATTCTCAAAGATGGCACATTTCATACCGGTTACCTCCCTACCCACTTCCAAGTTCACCAGTGAATTGTTCATTCAAAACATTGTAAGACTGCATGGAATACCTAAAACCATCCTTAGTGACCGTGGAACTCAATTCACATCTAAGTTCTGGAGAAATTTGTGTGCTGCTCTGCATATAGAACAAAAACTCACCACTGCTTACCATCCTCAGACGAATGGGCAGACGGAGAGGGTGAACCAGTGGCTAGAGCAATACCTACGTTGTTTCTGCTCTCACCAACAAGATTCTTGGGCCACCTACTTGCCCCTAGCAGAATTTGCCTATAATAATAATAAGAGTTCTACAACTGGCACATCACCATTTTTTATAAATTATGGTTTACATCCAAATTTCACACTACTTCCGAAGATTGACACCCCATGTCCTCAGGTGAATGATCTGGTTAATGACATTTCTGCTAACTTTTCTTCAATTCGTGAACATATTCTTCAGGCACAGGCATCACAACGCAGGTACTACGATCTTCGCCACAGACCTAGTCCTCAATATTCCGTAGGACAACAAGTATGGCTCTCCACTAAGAACCTCAAGATACCTTATCCTTGTAGGAAACTAGGTAAACTCTTTTTGGGTCCTTACCCTATCGTCAGGGTAAATGGTCCAACAACAGTTACACTCCAACTACCATCAACTTTTAAGATACATCCAACTTTCCATGTGTCTCTTATCAAACCTTGCAACCTACCCATAACAAATATTACATCAGAAGACCCAATACCTTCTGCTAATCTTGATTGCCAGTATGAGGTTCATAGCATTCTGGATTCTAGACTACGTCGTGGGAATCTTTTCTATTTGGTTCATTGGAAAGGTTTTGGCCATGAGGATGATTCCTGGGAGCCTGCCTCGAACATATCTGCTCCACGTCTGATTTCCCTCTTCCATAGACGTAACCCTGATCGTCCTAGGCCTTGAACCTCGCTGTGGTTCTTTTTGTGGGGGGCTCTGTCAGGGTTACTGCTTGCTAATGATCTGTCCCTTTAAGAGCCTCCTATATCAAGCACATTCCCCCAGCATTCATTGCTGGTTAATTGAGAAAGGATTCACAGCACAAGCGTTACACTGAGAGTTTTCCTCACTCTCCAACAGCCTCATAAATTCTTATTTGAAGAGTTACTGATAACATCTCTTATTTTTCATTCCTACATCTAGCAGCTCTTCTACTCAATTCAACACTGGAAGATATTTCATACTATAAGGAAATCAAACTAACTCGACATCAAACCCTGAAGCATTTACAAGGTAACAGGATTCAAGCAGCTTCATACACAGCACAGCAAGTAGCGGTGACGTCATCAGCTGCAGCCGCAACCGCTCTCCCTCTGAGTACCACGTTGCTGTTCATAACAAACGGACAAGTAACAATTCCTGTGTTCTCAGGTCAGACCTAATTATTTTATTATTAATCGTTATCCTTACTTATTTTGATGAACTTTACCTGCCTAATTAAGGAATACTATATTTTACGTTACTGCTTAATTTGAACTGTTTGCATTATCAAATGCCCTGAAAGTAATACAGTTTATGAAGTTAATAAACTGTCACTTATTGGGCAAATAGTAATACATTATATGAAGCACTGACAACAAATTCATCAAGCTTCTTTTATGTTACAAACCTACTTTTGAGGAAATTGTTGGTTCTTATTTATAAATCAAAATTAAATGCTTGTTCAAATTGCTACAAATACAGACTATTACAGGCTGCTTTTATATCTACTACTGAAAAACCTGCATCAGGCTGCTTTTTATCTACTACTGGAAAACCTGCATCAGGTTGCTTCCCCTATCTGACTGGAAAAACTACACCAGGCTGCTTCCCCTATGCTACTGGAACAATTGTACCAGGCTGCTTCCCCATCCTACTGGAACACCTGCATTAAGCTGCTTCTATAAATACTGCATTAAGCTGCTTCTATCAATTGCACCAGGCTGCTATACTACTGGAACACCTGCATTAGGCTGCTTCTATAAATACTAACGGAACATCTGCACCAGGCTGCTATACTACTGGAATGATAAAGGGTGAAAAAGTTAATGTAACATATTCTATTTTGTGGTTGTTATCAGTTTAAGCCAATTATTTAAAAATATGTATCAGGGTTAGGGTTGCCACCTCAGCCATGTTTTCTTGGATACTTATGAGTTACACATGCTGCAGGGTGTGCAGGGAGGAACATGTATTGTGTTTCTGGACAGCACTATTTATATTCCTCCCTGCACATCCTGCAGCATGTGTAACTTATAAGTGTTCTGTATTTTAAGGGACGGGTGGCAACCCTAATCAGGGTTAGCCTTGATAAGTCAACAGGGTGCTTTTCCTGTTCTGAGAATTAGCAATTACTAAATTTTAGAGCTAAAATCCTTAAAAAGGGGGCAAAATAAATAATGAAACTATATTGTAAAGTTTTTTTTCATTTTGCATAAGTAAACATTGTTTATAAAAAACCCATTAAGCCTATTTCTACCTCAATTGCTCAAAGGGACACAGGAGTTTACCATTAGATAAACAACTTCATTGTTTGGTATGATACAGCAATCTAGGGCGAGATTACATATGCGGCGTTGCCCGCAAAAGCCAGCGGTGGCAGTTTTTAGTCCAGTATTGCTATTATATATACGGCCCCGCATGTAAATACGACACATATATTTTAGCCGTCGCCCGCTAATTTTACTCCCATAAACTAACATAGAATTGCGTCTCAAGTCAGTATCATACATTCAGCGCAAGGACTTAGGCAGCAAATTTTACTCCATTTTCACCTCCCCACACATATACAGGAGCAGCAAGCTTTGCGCTGAATATATGACACCATAACCCCCTGAAAGATCTAACTAACACTTAATGCATGCCCAATATCTACCTGTCAACCGTCATCTCCCCACCTCAGGACCTAAATAAAATCTATTAACAGAGAAGAAACAGAATTCGCAGCAGTGGTGTAAAAGAGGATTAGCGGGGTTTGTTTGCTGTGCCTGAAATTATATGTACGTTTTTTGATATGTAATAAATTACAATTTTACCTGCCAATCTCTCCCGGTCCTCTTTTACACCACTGCTGCGAATTCTGTTTCTTCACTGTGACTTTGCTAATAGGGGTTTGGAGAGCCCCAGCAACAGTGGTAGTATACACCGGAATTATACTGACATTCTGGGAGGCCCTGGATTTTAGCCCTGCATGCATATGGATGCTCGGTGGATTCAAGATTGCATTGCCATTTGCAACTGGAGATTAGGAGATCGTTCCACACCGAGAGGGCATTGTCTGGGTGAGTCCTTACCTGCATGATTATTTGTACTTGGAATTTGTATCGTTTGTGAAAGGTGACATCCGCAGTAGTGGGACTCATTGATAGAGTCGGTTTCACCTATGAACTTTCATATCATACAAAGTGGTTTGTACAGCAATATTACTGAGAAGTCTTTTTCTTTGAATAAAATCTATTAATCCCTAATCCACCAACCCCCACATCGCAAAATATCCAATTAGCCTATTAACCCCTAAACCGCCAACCCCCCACAATGCAATATACCTAATAAACACCTAGATTACGAGTTTTGCGTTAGAGGCTGTGCGGTGCTAACGAGCAGTTTTGGCTCACCACTCATTTACAGACAGCGCTGGTATTAAGTTTTTTTACAAACCAGACAAGAAGGGAGCGTTGAGCAAAATTTTGCTCATTACCGCACTCCAATACCAGCGCTGCTTACGTTATCGGTGAGCTGGTGTAACGTGCTCGTGCACGATTTCCGACATAGGAATCAACGGGGAGAGCCGGCTGAAA
This sequence comes from Bombina bombina, assembly GCF_027579735.1. Taxonomy (NCBI): domain Eukaryota; kingdom Metazoa; phylum Chordata; class Amphibia; order Anura; family Bombinatoridae; genus Bombina; species Bombina bombina. The sequence continues at coordinate 1,503,105,323 of NC_069499.1, read as the reverse complement.
AAAAGTCGCAGCCCTATTGATTCCTATGGGGAAACACATTTTATGTCTACACCTAACACCCTAACATGAACCCCGAAGTCTAAACACCCCTAATCTTACACTTATTAACCCCTAATCCGCCGCCCCGGGCATCGCCAACACCTGCATTATATTTATTAACCCCTAATCTGCCACTCCGGACACCGCCGCCACCTACATTATACTTATAAACCCCTAATCTGCTGCCCCCAACATCGCCGACACGTACATTATATTTATTAACCCCTAGTCTGCAGCCCCCAATGTCGCGGCCATCTACCTACACTTATTAACCCCTAAACCGCCACACTCCCGCCTCGCAAACATTAGTTAAATATTATTAACCCTTAATCTGCTGGCCCTAACATCGCCCTTAATTTTATTATATTTAAGTTAGGGGGTGTTAGGTTTAGGGTTAGACTTAGGTTTAGGGGTTAATAACTGTAATATAGTGGCAGCGACGTTGTTGGCAGCAGATTAGGGTTAATAACTGTAGGTAGGTGGCGGCGATGTTAGGGCCGGCAGATTAGGGGTTAATAATATTTATCCAGAACATGAAGAAAAACCAGCGAGCTTCAATTTTAAGGTATATAATCCTTTATTCCTCCTTCATAGGGACAACAATATTGTATAGTAAAAACTGCACACAGGCAGTGCTGTCAGCCTTGCATCTGACGCGTTTTGGCTAGTATGCCTTAATCGTAGATGCCCAATCAGTGACCATTCTATTCATATATAGTCACTGCAATTAAAAAATGCAAAAACACTGTGGCTAATTTACTAAAAACAGACCTAAGTGATTAACTCTTACATGGGCGAGTGGAGATACAGAACGGTTTAGGGGTTAATAAGTGTAGGTAGATGGCGGCGACATTGGGGGCTGCAGAGTAGGGGTTAATAAAAAAGCCCTCCAAAATAGGTGGATGATACAGATTTCATTAATGAATGGAACAATGCCCTAAGTGAATGTTCTAAAGTTTTGATGGGCCTTATTATTAGGTTTAAAGATTTACAGCTTGCCAAGATAAGAGAAGAACTAATATCTTTACAAATACAATTGAATAGCTTTACTGAACACCCTAAATACAATGAATTTGATACAGTCTTGAAAGAGACAATTAGTAAATTTAGAGTGGATTTAGATAACCATAAGTTAAAAAAATTCAATAGGGACAATGCAGATTACCTTAATAATAAAATGTATATATGGAATACTAAACAAATACGGAGGTCAGGGAGGACAAGAAAAAACAAACCTAGGGAGAAGGGTACAGCCACTAAACAGGATAAGAAAGTTACCTTTTCTGATTCAGAGTACACTGATGAGGAATCAACAGGGTTAACACAAGCCAGTGAAAATAGTGGACAATCTGAGGATGAGGAAGTGGAGATTAGACCTAAACAAACAGTGAAATCAACTAAATCTAAAATTGACAATGCTAATACTAGAGATGACCCCATAGTCACTAGACATGCCAGTAAGAGAGCCACCACTCAGGCACAGAGTTTGGATCACAGGAGAACAGAATTCTTAAGTGACAGTGAGGGAGACAGTGATACTTTGAGCACGGCAGCAAAGTCATGCTTGAAATCAAATAGTCAGCAGCCTTTTTTCAGAAGGTCCAGATGGACACAGAGGGGGGAGGAGCAAGAGGAAGAGGAGAAGGAAGAGGTCAAAGAGGAGGAAGGGGCAGACCAGTCAGGAACAAGTACAAAGTATAAAAGTCATTAATCTATCTAAAGTAACACTCACAAGGGAAGAACTATCTGTATTAAGAATGGGCCTTGGATTTGTTCCAACAAAAAAAATGTAATCTTTTTGAAAGTATCATTGATGTTAATAGATTGGTTAGGGATCTCACCCTTAAAAAGTATAAATAAACAATTGCAATATTCAACACAGGCAACAGATGGTTCCTCTCTTGAGTATCTGGATTATGATCAGCACAACATCCATGACATTATAGATTTCAATGAAGGATGTGACTTTTTTGCTTTGCAGGGTCTTTTAGTAGAATCAGCCACTTCCCAAACCTTTTCCACCAAATCTAAGCACACAGGGTATAAACCTAATCAAATTAACCAAATACCACAAAAAGGAATATAACAATTTGTCATCAGACAGGCTGACAAGGGTGGAAGTATTGTTGTCATGGACAAGTCATCTTATACCCTAGAAGCTGAATGACAGATCAATGATCCTGAAGTTTACATAAGCTTACACAAAGATTTCAAGCATGAGTTGGTAGATTTGTTGGACGATGGGCTGGAGTTGGGGATTCTGGACCAGGAAACCTTTGATTTTTTAAATGTTCAATCACCAGTTATTCCCATCTTCCATCACCTCCCTAAGGTTCATAAATCTATCTGAAGGATACCACTCACCTCCTCAGTAGCCTAGATAAAATCACTTGGGATAAAGAGTGCGTATGGCTGACCGTTGATGTGGTCAGCCTTTACTCTACTATCCCACATGATGATGGGTTAGAGGCAATAAAATTCTCACTAGACATGTACACGACTTTTGACGAGAATCTTAAAGGATTTGTGGTCAGGGTCATCAAGTTTCTTCTAGACCACAACTATTTTAAGTTTGGGGATGGCTTCTACCTGCAGAGACGTGGGACCGCTATGGGGGCTATGCCAACCTTTTTATGGGTTGGTGGGAGCGTTCCCATGTCTTTGGGAAACAGAACTCATTCAGGTCCAAAATAAAGACATACAAGAGATTTATAGATGATCTCTTGTTTGTGTGGACGGGAGGAGATGATGAAAGGGCAGATTTCATTAATTATCTTAATGACAACCAGGTCAATCTTAAATTTACCTCTGAATCAGGAACAGAAGAGATACCATATCTGGATGTAACCCTCAAAGGGATGGTTTCTATGGGCAAAGTGGCTACTAGTCTTTATAGGAAGCCTATCTCTTCTAATACTATCCTCCACGCGAAGTCTTCACATCCTAAACATACTGGCTTTGGCGTAGCCAAAGGCCATTTCATCAGACTCAAGCGCAACTGGACATTTGAGTCAGACTTCTTGGATGAGGGAGATAAATTGAGAAATCAACTACTAGAGAGGGGGTATTCTAATAAGACAGTGAATAGAGCTTACCTTAATGTAAAAAGACTAGATAGGGACACACTCCTACAAGGGTCTAATAAGAAGGGTAAATTCAGATCCCAGGAAGACAGACCCTGTTTTGTTACAACCTTTAGCCCACAGTTTGATGAAATCTGTAATATTGTTAAAAGACATCTATCTATAGTAACAGGAGAGGACAGTCTCAAGGACTATGTGTCAAGAGGTTGTAGTTTTATTCCCAAAAGGGGCACTACACTAGGTAATATATTATCTCCATCTATGATACATAATAAAAAAAATAGAACAAGTAGTTGGCTCACCTCTAAAGGACATTATAAATGTCACTTTTCACAATGTATAGCATGTAATCACATGAGACCCACTAAACAGTTCCAATCATATGTAACTCAAAAAGTTTTTGATTTGAGTGAATGCACCAATTGTCGCACTAAGTATGTAATCTATCTTGCTGAATGCTCCCAATGTAAAATACAGTATGTGGGGTATACCTCAAGAGAGGTACGCTCACGCATAAGGGAACATCTCAATAATATAGAGCAGGAAATAGATTGTTCAGATCTTGTGCGACATTTCATACAAATGCATGACAAAAAGGTTACCACCTTTAATTGGTGTGTAATTGAACACATACAAGTAGGTCCCAGGGGTGGAGACAAAACAGCTAAAATGTTTTACAGGGAAGCCTTCTGGATATTTCTTCTTAGAACTAGAAGACCACAAGGCTTCAACATTAGTGGGGATATAATCAATTATTGGAAAAGGATTTAACTCCTTGTGTTGTGTTTAAATTGGTTTAATACACACTCTCTTAAAATTAAAACTCATCTCAGTTACCATATTATTGTCTCATTAGGCGTTCATAAATAAGCTTAGGACGTTTAAAGTGAGTAAAAATTGGTTTTGAAGAATTTATAAATATATATGTTTCAATTTCTCACATGTTAACTGAAGTATTTGGGTTAATCAGAGTAGGTGTAAAATAGCTCAACATAACTGATCTATATTCCTGTTAAACTGCACACAGGCAGTGCTGTCAGCCTTGCATCTGACGCGTTTCGGCTAGTATGCCTTAATCGTAGATGCACAATCAGTGACCATTCTATTCATATATAGTCACTGCAATTAAAAAAGGCAAAAACACTGTGGCTAATTTACTAAAAACAGACCTAAGTGATTAACTCTTACATGGGCGAGTGGAGATACAGAAAAAAGATTTGATTAATTAGCTGATTGCATTAGCCAATAGGATTTTTTCTACCTTAATTCTGATTGGCTGATAGAATTCTATCAGCCAATTGGAATTGAAGGGACGCCATCTTGGATGACGTCATTTAAAGGAACCTTCATTCAGTGTTAGCCGTCGGCAGAAGAGGATGCTCCACGTCGGATGTCTTGAAGACGGACCCGCTCCGCGCCGGATGGATGAAGATAGAAGATGCCGTCTGGATGAAGACTTCTGCCCGTCTGAAGGACCACTTCGCCCGGCTTGGATGAAGACTTCTCCCAGCTTCGTTGAGGACTTCAGTCCGGTTGGATGAAGACTTCTCCGGGTAAGGTGATCTTCAAGGGGTTAGTGTTAGGTTTTTTTAAGGGGGTATTGGGTGGGTTTTAGAGTAGGGTTGGTTGTGTGGGTGGTGGGTTTTAATGTTGGAGGGGATTTGTAATTTTTTTTACAGGTAAAAGAGCTGATTACTTAGGGGCAATGCCCCTTTTGTAATTTGTAATTTAGTGCAGGGTAGGGCTTTTTTATTTTGGGGAGCTTTTTATTTTGTTAGGGGGATTAGATTAGGTGTAATTAGTTTAAAAATCTTGTAATTTGTTTATTTTTTTCTGTAATTTAGTAGGGGGGGTTTTGTACTTTAGCTAATTTTATTTAATTGCATTTAATTTAGGGAATTAATTTAATTATAGTGTAGTGTTAGGTGTTAGTGTAACTTAGGTTAGGTTTTATTTTACAGGTATTTATTTTAGCTAGGTAGTTATTAAATAGTTAGCTATTTAATAACTAGTCTACCTAGTTAAAATAAATACAAACTTGCCTGTAAAATAAAAATAAACCCTAAGATAGATACAATGTAACTATTAGTTATATTGTAGCTAGCTTAGGGTTTATTTTATAGGTAAGTATTTAGTTTTAAATAGGAATTATTTAGTTAATGATAGTAAATTTTTATTTAGATTTCTTTTAATTATATTTAAGTTAGGGGGGGTTAGGGTTAGACTTAGATTTAGGGGTTAATAACTTTAGTATAGTGGCGGCGACGTTGGGGGCGGCAGATTAGGGGTTAATAAATGTAGGTAGGTGTTGGCGATGTTAGAGACGGCAGATTAGGGGTTAATAATATTTAACTAATGTTTGCGAGGCGGGAGTATGGCAGTTTAGGGGTTAATATATTTATTATAGTGGCAACGATGTCCGGTTCGGCAGATTAGGGGTTAAATTTTTTTTTTAAGTGTTTGCAATGTGGGAGGGCCTCAGTTTAGGGGTTAATAGGTAGTTTATGGGTGTTAGTGTACTTTTTAGCACTTTAGTTAAGAGTTTTATGCTACGGCGTTGTAGTGTAAAACTCTTAACTACTGACTTTAGAATTCGTTACCAGTCTTGAAAGGAGAGGGTCTACCGCTCACTTTTTGTCAGACTCGTAATACTGGCGCCATGCAAGTCTCATTGAAAAAAGAGGATACGCAATTTACGTAAGTGGATTTGCGGTATTTCCAAGTCTGGCCAAAAAAGTGAGCGGTACACCTGTACCTGCAAGACTCGTAATACCAGCGGGCGTTAAAAAGCAGCATTAGGACCTCTTAACGCTGCTTTTTTACCCTAACGCACAAGTCGTAATCTAGCCGAAAGTGATTAAAGGGACATGAAACACAATTTTTTTCTTTCATAATGTAGAAAAAGCATGCAATTTTAAAGAACATTCTAATTTACTTCTATTATCTAATTTGCTTCATTCTCTTGATATGCTTTGCTGAACAGCATATCTAGGTATGCTCAGTAGTTGCTGATTGGTAGCTGCACATAGATGCCTTGTGTGATTGGCTCACCCATGTGCATTCCTATTTCTTCAATTAAGCATATCTAAAGAATGAAGCAAATTAGATAATAGAATTAAATTGGAATGTTATTTAAAATTGTATTCTCTACCTGAATCATGAAAGAAAAATTTTGGGTTTAGTGTCCCTTTAACCCCTAAACCATCATCCCTCACAACGTAAACTACTTAATAAATGTATTAACCCCTAATCCGCCACCCCCCACAATGCAATAAACCTAATTACTCTGTTAACCCTTAAACCGCTATCCCCCACAACGTAATAAACCTTATTTCACTATTAACCCCTAAACTGCCATCCCCCCACATCGCAATAAACTTAATTAACCTATTAACTTCTAAACCGCCATCCCCCCACAATGCAAATAACTAATTTAATCATTAAAGGGACACTAAACCCATTTTTTTTATTTTGTGATTCAGAGCATGCAATTTTAAGCAACTTTCAAATTTATTCCTATTAGCAATTTTTCTTCGTTCTCTTGCTATCTTTATTTGAAAAAGAAGGCATCTAAGCTTTTTTTTGCTTCAGACTCTAGACAACACTTTTTTATTGGTGGATGAATTTATCTACCAATCAGCAAGAACAACCCAGGTTGTTCACCAAAAAATGGGCCGGCATCTAAACTGTAGCAGCATACACTGTTGGCATTTAGCATTGCACAAGCAGTTCTGGTGAACTGCTTGTGTAATGCCCCCCCCTGCAGATTCCGCTAGCAGGAGGTGTCAATCAACCCGATCGGATTTGATCTTACGACCGCTGCTTCATAACTGCTGTTTCCGGCGAGCATGAAGGCTCGCACGGAAACAGAGGGATCAGGGGCCATTTGGCCCTTAATTATTCGACCTCTTAGTCTGAACTTCAAAAGAGTAGTAGATTTTTTTTCTGACAATTTATGTATTTTTCCACTTCTCCTGTATTATGTGACAGCCATCAGTAAATCACAAATGCATATAAATATATTCTGTGAATTCTCGCACATGTTCAGTAGGTGCTGGTGACTCAAAAAGTGTAAATGTAAAAAGACTGTGCACATTTTGTTAATGGAAGGGAATTGGAATGTTGTTTAAAATTGTATCCTCCGTCTGAATCAAGAACGTTTCATTTTGACTTGAGTGTCCCTTTAAATAACACATGAACTGGAAATGCTTAACTAAAGGGTTCTTTAACTTGTCAATTTATAGGAAGTAAATTATTGCTCACTTTTGGTGTTAATGTTTTTATAATCATTTTCTTAAACTTTGAACCTTCCCATATCAAAGCAATGACAATTTATTCCAGCAATCCTCTTTCTCTAAAGTGTGTTTACACTTCAGTACTAATACTGAGGATCTAAAATCTCCGAAACTTTTTTATATTTTGCTGGTTTTTAATTCAACATAAGCATAAGGCTACCATGAGAATCTTATGGTTTGCAATATACTAAAGTGCTGCTAAGATTATCCCAATATAATCCTGCTTTGATCTGTTGAGGCAGAGTATAAATTGAAGGCATTCTATGACCTATGCGTTCATCAGGCATCTGACATAACCTATTACAGGAATCCATGTCAAATTAATGTTTCAGGTCTTGCTCTCAGGGTCAGACTTTGGGAAGTGCTTTCATTGGCTCACATTACTCATTGCTTCCCTATACATCACAAATGGCATCACAACATTTGCCCTGCCATTATCCACTATTAAGTTGAGTGGATTAGGTTCAAATTTTTGGGGGGTGATGTATGTGAGAATGAGGGTCTGACTTATTGGTCTCAATGAGTCTATAATTGAGCATTTCCTAATTTTCTTGACCCCTAGAATACCTTAGCATCGTTTTTTAATAATAATGGATTTCCTTCTTTGTTACCATTCTGTTTGAAGTTTGAGTAGGACCACTTCCCAGTGTCCATAACTCACATCTAAAGCACTGAAATGGTTAAATTGCCAATGCTAGGTTAAAGGGCCATGCTAAGGATACTGTCTTTGAAGTCTTTGAAGTGGTTGGGCTAAATGTTGGAGCCCCTCCAGCCAATCTTACAAGCCAATGTGAGTCATTTAATAACTCACATGAAAAGAGATTGCAAGCTCTGTGGTTCAGCCAGGAAATATTTAAATAATTTCAGTTGCAAAGAATTGTCCATATAGGCTGTAATGTCCACCCATGACATTAGAGTTGGAAAATATCACGACCAGTGATAGTTTAAAAAAATGAAGGACTTTGGATACCAGACCTACACATATTTACCCATATTTATATTGAAGTATATATATATATATATATATATATATATATATATATATATATATATATATATATATAGTACATTTCAATTTAATTTAATTAATATAAAAGGCCCTGCAAGAAAAAGATTTTAAAATGTTTGAACACCCATTCAGCCTAGTAAGCATCACAGTATGTTAAATATAAACAAAAAACTCTAAAATTGTAACACCCAACGAGTATTTAATCACATTGGGCATTAAGACTTAAATTCACAATTTTCTACCTTCTGACTGAATACTATCAGAAAATAATAATAATAATAATAATAATAATAATAATAATAATAATAATAATAATAAATGTTATCATTATTTTATTTATTGTAGTTTCAATAATACCGACTAGAAGTTAGTTCTCAAACATGTGGTTAGCTTCTATATATAATTATTTATATATAAATGTATATATATATATATATACATACAGTATAAATATATATATATAACAGCATAATAAGATATTTTTGTAAAACAATATCAATAAGTGTTTCAACTACAACAAACTTTACCCCATAGTCTATAACAGTGATGGCCAACTTCCTTACACACAGGGCCACATATCCACTTTTCCTGGAGCCACAAAAACTATGGCACACATTCTTAGTTATGCTTTTCCCCCAATAACACATGCAGAGGGCCACAACGCATGCAGAGGGCCACATATGGCCCCATGGGCTGCCAGTTGATCACCCCTGGTCTATTGCACAAAAAAATCAAAGTGCAGTATCATATAACAATCACCTGACTGATTATTCATTTAAATTGTCTAACAGTAACAGTTATAAAAATATCCAGTACATGAAACACTCACTGCCAGATACATCAAAAAAGCAACTTAAAGGAACAGTGTACTTAGCCATATTAACTATATATATATATACCTTGTTGAGGTCACTACACTGTAAAAAATGTCCGTAAGATTAACTGTAAAATGCTTAAACATCAAAATTGTTTAAATTGAAAAACAATAAAACTGTGTTAAACGTACAGAAATATTCTGAAAATACTAAAAAATACAATTGTAAATCCAGAACCAAACACAGCTGTTAATTTTACAGTAAGAATATGTTAAAAGGCTCATATTTATTTGTAGAATTTACAGAATACAGTAGTTTAAACAGAGAAAACACTGTAATACCTAAAGCAAAACAATACAGTTAAAATTACAAGCTGACAGTGTTAAAATAATGTTTTTGTTAGGCAGATTTTCATATATATATATATATATATATATATATATATATATATATATATATATATATACAGAAAGAAATTGTATTATATTTAAAGGGACACTCAAGTCAAAATTAAACTTTCATCATTCAGATAGAGTATGCAATTTTAAACAATTTACCAATTTACTTTCATAAAAAAAAAGTGCACAGTCTTTTTATATTTAAACTTTTTGAGTCACCAGCTTCTACTGACCATGTGAAAGAATTCACAGAATAAGCGTATATGCATGTGTGATTGGCTGATGACTTTCACATGGTACGTGTATGCATTTGTGATTGGCTGATGGCTGTCACATGGTACAGGGGAAGTGGAAATGGACATAACTTTTAAAATTGTCAGAAAAAAAATCTACTACTGATTTGAAGTGCTATTACATTGTCTTGTTATCTTGCATTTGTTGATTATGCAAATCTACTGTGTTGACTGGGCCGAGAACGAACATGGCCGCATTCTCTTAGAGCTCCGGTACAGCTTGAGCCAGAGGACCTAATAACTGGGGGGATTTTCCCCTTACCCAACACCTAAAGGCATGGTTTAGTGCCATATTGAAGGGGCGACTTAGGATGGCAGTATAACTTGAACGCTACAGTAACACGGATGCCCGCAAATTCTGATAGAAGTTCCGGCCCGGTAAACACACGTCTCGGATGACGCAGCCGAAATACCGTACCTGACTGACAGAGACTGAACTTCGATCCCCAGAGCACTACAAAAGCCCAGAAAGAGAAACGTGAGTACCCCCTCATGGGAGACCTATAAACACACAACTAAATCTCCCACGCTGTGTTAATATAGAGGGGCACCCGCTCAGGGCCTAGGCCACAACTCTCATTGTAGTGAGAACCACGCGATTAGTCCTAAGCTGCACAACTTGGCACCTTAGACTTTGCCCCAACAATATACATATACAGTGCGACAATTAGAGATACTCCAACGAAGGGCATTAAAAAAGACTGTCGCTACAATCAGTATACTTCACGATAGCAGAGAGCTCATCGCTGACACTGCAAGTGACAAGTGTAAACGCACAAGGCCTCTCACACAGCTACCATGGCAGCTAAAAACAAAACAAAAGGAGACAAAGCCACAAAACAGCTAACATCGCAAGGCAACAAATTTAATGCCTTCTTTAAAACTTTAGATGGCTCAACTTCCTGCATGGAGGAGACACCCACAGCTGACACACAAGATAGGGTAGATGAAATCCTGCATGGGCCAGAAGGCCAATCCACGCTGGTCACCAAAGCAGACCTCAGCTCACTGCCTACAAAAGATGACCTCTCTAATTTCATCAACCAAGTTAACAATACCATAAAGGAGGGGTTAGCAAGTGTAAAACGGGAGGTTAACGCTCTAGGCCACAGAGTTTTACAATTGGAAGAACAATACGAAGAAACCTCCAAAACCTCTGACAATATGGCAATGGCACTTGAACAGCAGAGCTCCACTATCTTAAAGATACAAGCCCAAGTAGAAGATCTTGACAATAGAGGCAGACGCCAGAATTTAAGGATTAGAGGAGTTCCTGAACAAATCCTACCCCCTCAAATATCATCTTATCTGCAGAAGTTTTTTAAATACCTGTTGGAGCTAAGGGCAGAAGAAAGCATCCCAATAGATAGGGCCCACAGGGCTCTCAGGGCTAAGCCGCCCTCCTCAGCTCCTCCCAGAGACATCATACTATACTGCCACAGATTTTCTGACAAAGAAAGAATCCTGCAGGCAGCTCGTAAGAAGTCCCCTATTCGGTTTGGCGAGGATCCTATCCAAGTTTATGCTGACCTAAGTGCGTTAACATTAGCCAAACGTAAAGAAGCAAGATATCTAACCTTACATCTGACAGACCTCAACATCCAATACAGATGGGGGTTTCCATTTGCCATCAAAGTTATGAAAGGTGACAAAACCTATACCTAAAAAGACGCTGAGGATTTGGAGGAATTCTGCCGTCAGTTGGACATACCACAACCTTCCCTACCATCACTAAAGGACAATGATAATGCCTCTAGACCACAAGCTAATCTTCCACCAAGGCCACAAAGACCAGAGTGGACAAAAGTCCCGAAAAAAAAAAGAAACACCAATTTCCAACAGCAGAACTCGACTGCTTCACGATTGGCTATCCTCGGAACATAAGGATCCCTATGCCTAGCTTCTATTAGAAGCAATGCAGTGTTTCTGCATTGAATGGACAGAACTGGATCATCTATCAGCTGCATACGGTTAAACAAGAACTCTTATTATTATTAACCGCCTGTCACTTATTGATACATTCTGCTACAGGAACTTTAATTTTATATACTAAGAGGCCTCTTATACATTTTCAAGACTGTGTTGAACCACGAATACAAGTGGATTACATCTCCAGTGTTCTGTGCACTGATCTAATATCCCCTAATTTGCTGCTATATTTTTATTTATATTTTTATTTATATTTTTGTTTTTTGTCCTAATTTCAGTTTTAACCAAAACTGTCTTATTGCAGTGTGCTGCTACTTTTTAGTACTGTGTGCCACTTTTTAGTGCTGTATTTTACTATAAATCATATGCTTAAATAGCTTATATAACCACTTTCTCATTGAAATACATATATTTTAATATTTGATTTTAAGGTTGGCCAACCTATACATCCTCTAATCTATTAGATTTAGTGAGATAATCTTTAATTGATATTCTTTTATTTGATAAACCCGCATTGTTATGTTTAAAGTTCAGTAATAAATATATACCTTTATTCATTTATACATAGACTCTGTGTTCTTTAGGGTATTTTAGCCATTCTTTGGCGCTGGTGTGTTTTCTCTTTGCATACTAAAGTGTTTGAAGCTTGGGACTCGATACTACAACGAAGGAAACACATATCAGGTATCCGCTCTCCACTTTTCCCAATCCCCATCAATGCCGAACTTACGGGAGGACTAGATAGGGGTCAGCAGAGGATAGTGGAATGGGGTTATACCACTCCTCTCAAAGACTTTATTACACAAGGAAAACTTAAGCGACGCGAAGACCTGGAGACAGTAGCGGGGGGCAGGTACACAAACTGGCTTAAATACTCACAATTAGACCATTTCATAACCACATCCCCCCTCAAACAAGACTTCCTTGGAGAACTTACGCCATTTGAATGGCACTGCATATCAGACAGCCCAGCGAGACACTCTCTATCACTAGCCAGGAAAATCATACAGGCAGACCATTCGCTTCAGCTTCCCTCATACACACAAAAATGGCAGTTGGACCTGGAGATAGAAATTCCAACCGAAGATTGGCAAAAAATCTTCATACAAAATAAGGGAGCCTCAACCTCCCCTCAATCGTTAGAGCTAAATTTTAAAGTTTTGATGAGGTGGTACCTTACTCCCTCTAGGCTTCACTCTATCTATCCCAATGCATCAGATAGATGCTGGAGAGGTTTTACAGATAGGGGCAGTTACCTACACATGTGGTGGGCCTGCAGCAAGTTACTCCCTTTCTGGGGTGGGATCGAGAGTCACTTTCGAACCCTACTGACACAGGACTTTACTCTATCACCACGCATAGCCTTACTCAACGATATCCCAAATTTATCCTGCAAACTCAGACAGACCCTTCTTCAGATAGGTCTAACGGGAGCTAAGGCCCTGATAGCCCTTCATTGGAAATCCTTGTATGCCCCAAGCATTTCCGATTGGTCAGATAAAATAGCAGATCTGCTGATTTTGGTGGAATATGGCTAAACGGAAAAAATTGAACTTCCTAGCGGAAGTACGCTTCCTTTGGGAAAACTACCCCCTGCAATGCCAGGGAATCTAAGACAGAGATGACAGCTACATTGTGACTCCCTAAGTCCTCCCACCTGCCTAAAACGACTTAATTCACATAATGCCACATCGGGTGACCTGATCATGATATGACAGCAATCAATTGCAACTCACATTAAGACCCTAGATTTTGACAGCTTTAGGACACCACATAAAACAAACCTACTTACAATGCACAGACCATCTACATCCTACAATCAAGGATCTTTTCCACTCAGAATCCACCCCATCACGGTGGATCGGTTTCTTGCAGAGCTGACTCTCACTTCCCTCGCTCATCTCCTTCTCTTTTTCTTCTTTTCTTTCTCTACCTTATTCGCCTACCTCTTGGGTTGTTATTTTGTGCATGTACAGATCGCAGATCCATTTTCTTACCTCCTCTGCGTGGGACGGTTTACTATCTCACATTGCTTTACAGGCTATTGTCTGTTAATCGATTTCTAACATGAATAAAACTTTGAAAAATAAAAAATAAAATATACGTTATATTTTACAGATAAGAATGTGTAAAGTACAGTAAAATTATGTTAATATGAAGGGTTTCAAAATTCAGTAGTGTCTGTTTAGAATTGAGCAGGCCTAACAATATATTAGTACACTATAGTAAAACTATAATAGAAGTAGATAAATACATTACATATGAACTATTTAAAAGATGTAGTGTTTTTTTGTTATAAATGCAGCCTCCCATAAAGGAAGTGACAGAGCAGGAAGTACAATCAGCTTCCTGTAGGGGAGGGGTCAGTGTTTATTATCATCCATCTTGTTCATAGCTCTTCAGCTTCTGCTCTTTGCATAACCTAATAACTGTAAGCAGTAGATTAGTTGCTAAAACTGTCCTACATTCTAATTACACTGATTATGCAGAATTGCTGCCTATTTTGTTTCTTATGTCAGACTTATGTAGCATAAAGTTGCTGCACCATACTGCACATGTGCTTATTGTAATTCCATTCTTTTCTATTTCTGTCTGCCCTGTTTATAGCTGTATAGTTCCACAGTTACTGGAGTGAGGACATATTTTGTAGACATAATAATAATGCTGATGGTTAATTCATTAGTCTGGTAGGTTTCATGCTTACTGCTTTACTCTTTCAGCATTTGTGGAGCAGTTGTTTTTATACAATTTTTTTTTTTAAAAAATGTAGGTCGATCCTGCTGTTCTTCAAGATGGTTTATGTTGTGTGTGGATGGAAACATTATTCTTGACAACATAAGGTGTCCACACCCTGGGAATGCCCCCGGATTGGCCAGACACTCCGTCGGCTATTCCAGGGTGGAAGAAGCCGCTGATCTTGGTGTGATTAGCAGAACAATGAGTATACTGGACGAAGTGTGGAGGACATTGTCTGCACGGAACGGGAAACTCGCCGACATTCCCCACATTTCATCTACAGCAAAAGGATTAATAATATTTAATTATTCATTTTAATAATTATTTAAATAACACTTTAAATATTTAATTAATAATAGCTTAAAAAAATGTTTTAGGATTGATGTGAAGTTTTTTGTTGTTGTTAATGAAGCTATTTTATTATTAATACAGTCACCTGTTTTTCTTTTATTTCCCAAGGTGTTTTTTTCCATCAACCCAGAGAAGGGCACCAAAGTAGAGAAGACAAACAAATCCTGTCATCATGTGAACCCCTAGAGTTCTTACCTTGATTCAAAAACTTTCAGATCATGAGTGGTGTGATGTCTGACAATGAACATAATAGCAAAATAGAATGATCCAGGGACTCTATATCGGTAAGATAGGCAGATTTATTTTGACAAACACGCAGCAATGTTTTGACTCTCAATTGAGTCTTTTTCCATTGGGAGTCGAAACGTTGCTCCTTGTTTGTCCAAATAAATATGCCTATCTTACCTACATCTTTGTATTTTGCTATTGATATTTGGGGACCCTGCCAGTACTGGACTTGGATGCACCTTGGAGGGTAGTGGAAGAGTGCGGTTCGTCCCTTGCTTTACTGTGAATATGAACTTAAGTCAGTAAGATTTGACATGTGCCACACTCATAGCTTGAAGATTTGTTTCAGCTCATTTGCTGCCTACTTCTTCAAGCTGAAGAACCAATAAAAGTTTTAGACAAAATCATCAGAGTTTTATTGCTCTTATATTTCACGATTTGTATTCCTGTACGTCAATTTGAAAAGCTTGTTTGAAGATACATTTGTTCAATTTATTCCAATAAGGAAATACAATAATCCTTTCAGAGTGTTTTAGTCATAAAAATATAACCTCTTAATTGTTCTCTGATCCTCTTTCTTGCCCTTTCTTTCTCTATTTTTCTTTAAAGGGACATGCATCACTTAAAAACACCTATTGAGACAACTGTCTCATTCTGTAGTTTAACACGGGGCATCAAGCTCAATACGGAGCTTGATAAATTGACCCCTTAGTCTACACTGGGTTACATTATTCACATTTCTGGTAAAAGTCACAAGTCTACAAGAAAGCATCGCAATTTAAATGAAATTCTCTAAAATAAAAGTGTTCAATATGCTGTAATGTATAGAAACAGATTATTTTTTTCGCTGAGCAATAATCCTAAATGGCAATGTAAAATATTTTTAGATAAATTTAAAGTTTATATTTGAGATTGGTATTAGATATAGAGTCATAGAACAGGATTTTATACCTTTAACTTATAATGAATACATTTTACAGAAAATGTATTTGTTTATTTAAATGTTGCTTTAACTGTAAAACTCGTCATTACACTGCAAAAGACACTCTTATACATTAACTAAATATTTTAATTGTATTTTGGCACATTGTGTTTCATGAATAATATGGCTATGTAAAACAACTGTACTTGCTCCCGGCATGGAAAATGAGAACGTGAGTAATGGAGCCCTGGAGGAGTTCCTACTACGTAGGGGCAGGTGACCCTAACGTTGGTCCAGAGCAGAGGATAGGTTAGGAGTTGGGATAGGAAGGGCTGGAGGAGGACTACTTAAGTGAGAGGCGGGGACCCAGAAAGAGCGCCAATTTAGCTACAAGGTCCGTGGGAGAAGAAGCTACCTGTTTTTCCACCACGTACCTTGCATCATGGCGACGTTGAGGGACCTGCTCGGGACAGTCACGGCCCTGGCGCAATCCAGGGGCATCGACTGGCTGCAGGAGCAGATGGTGACGGTGGGCATTGTGCCGCCTGGGAGTGCAGATCTGGTCGGGAGAGGCAGGACAGCACGGCCTGGCAGCAGGCCAGCCAGGAGGGCCAGACCTCCGGTGTGGCTTAGCCCGGAGGTGGTGAGCGGACCCAGGACTCGTGGGTCGTGTTCCAGGGGCGGCAGGAGGACGGCAGTGGAAGTGGAGGTCTCGGGAGCTGCGACGCCGCAGGCAGTGGCAGCGGGAGCGGACGGACCGGGGCAGCTGGATGGAGGTCAGGATGACGTCACCGCCCGGCGGTCGGGTGGCAGAGGACGGAAGGTGAGGGGAGCGGGAGCAGGTAAGAGGAGGAGTGTGGTGGTAGGAGCCGTAGTGTGGCGGTAGGCTATGGGTGACGCAATGTGGATGGAGGCACACGGGGAAGGCCTGCAAGGGAGGGATGGCATAGCGGGATTGAGGGGCACAAGGGGTTTTGTTGTGGTGAGGAGAATGAGGTGCGGGATAAGCACCAGGGGGGAGGGGGAGGGATTGCGGGCCGCCATGAAACCCCCCACTGTAGATAAAATGGCGGTGGTTGGAAAGTGGGGGTATGCATTAAGGATGGAGGGGGTTGCCACAGTGGGTAACAGTGGCTGTAATATGCCGGTAGGGATCTGTGATGTTAGGTTTTTTTAGGTTGGTAGGAGCTGATAGGCAGGGGGTGGTTATGAAGTATGGGGCAGAGCAGACATAGGCAAAAAGGGGTTTAGAGATAATAGGGGTGGGATGGTGTTTTCCGGCAGGTGGGTGTGGGTGGCAGGCCAAGGGGCCTTCAACATGGGTAGAGGAGGGCCACTTGTTAAGTATGGATAGGTATGTAAATGGTGGGGGAAGTGGCAGCAATGAAGTGGGTGGAGATTGATGCAAGTGCTGCGTTGGGTGGTGGGTACTCTGCCCCCTCCCCCCCTTTTTTTTTTCCTTTTCCTACTCCCCCTCCCTTCCTCCCTCCCCCCTTTTTTTTCTTTTTCTTCCCCCCCTTTCTCTTCTTTCCTGTCCCCCCCCCCCCCCAAGGGGTGAATTAGGGTGTCTGGTA
Organism: Bombina bombina; assembly: GCF_027579735.1. NCBI lineage: Eukaryota > Metazoa > Chordata > Amphibia > Anura > Bombinatoridae > Bombina > Bombina bombina. The sequence goes on along the minus strand of NC_069499.1, from coordinate 1,503,087,651 downwards.
GGGGGCGGGGGTAGGCATTTGTGGTGATGAGGGTAGTAACATGTTTTGTTGTGTTTGCACCTTCCCCCCCCCCCCCCTGTGACATTGCAGCAGGCAGGAGAGTGTCGGGCAGGAGCTGGGATGGCCTATACACGAGCCAGACTTCAATGAGGCGGATATGGATACCATTTTCTTGGAGGATTCCTACAATGAGTTTGAGGAGGAACAACAAGGCGGCGGGGATAACGGAGCAGTTACGGGGGACCAGGTAGGTGACATGAGGGTTTTAGCTCAATTGTTGCAAATTGTGGTTTGGAGGGGAAGGAAGTAATAGGGGGCCCAACCAGGAGACGGGCCGGGAGCAGAGGAGCAGAGACAGCGGGAGCAGGACAGGCTCGGGGTGGTCTGGAGGGACTGGCCCTAATGATACACTTTCTTCACAGGCAGGAGCGGGAGACGACGCTAGGCGTAGCAGCCAGAGAAGTAGCGGATCAGGAGCAGTGAGACGGGGGGACAGGTCCCGTTCCCCAGTGGAGGATAGAAGGAGAAGGAATTGGCAGGCTTCCCCTACTTGGGGCAGGTTGGAGAGGTCTCCTAGGAGAGGCAGTAGCATAGAGAGAGGGAGATCTAGGCCCAGGGCACGCTCGGCTGAAAGGACAGGAGCAGAGAGAGCGGATTGGAGGTCGGTGGAGAAGAGGAGGGCAGAAACAGAAGGGCGACGGTGTAGGACGGCCATCAGCTCAGGACCTGCGATGGCACCTACCAGCACAGGTGAGGTGTCTGGGGTAACGCCAGTTCCAGCTGTAGACACAAATGTGGGTAATGCTTCTGGGGGGGTGGCAACGTTATTTGAAAGGTTTGAAGCATTTGGTAGCGCAGGTGGAGAAGCAATGTGGGGAAGGGGGTACGGTTGCAGGGGTCTGGGGTCAGCAATGGGGGGCTCAGGGTGCACCAGGGGGAGCGGGGGCAGCCACTGTTGCAGGGGGCTTCATTAAGGTGGCAGAGGTTGCCATGACCAGGCCGTGTTTGTGCACGATTGGGCCGCTGGGGATTCACCTGACCCAAGAGGTTAAGGAGAAGATTTGGAAGCGAGAATTCTTGGAGATATTTTTGTTGCTCCAGCTTGAGCAATTCGTGGAGATCAAGGAGGACCCGAAGGTGGAGCAAGGGAAGAAAGAGGAGGAGGAGTGCAAAAAGAGGTACATGAAGCTGCCAAAAACATTTGGGAACTGGTCCCGGGCCTTTTGCATATTGGCTAGCGTAACGGCGGAAAAGTTCCCGGAACAAGGTTCGGCGTTGTTTTGTTACTTTGTTGAAATATCGGCGGCATATCGGACGTACGGAGGGATGGCGTGGTGGAGGTACGATGAGCAGTTTCGGCAGAGGATTGCTGTACGGCCAGACATGAAGTGGGATGATCGGGACATGGGGATCTGGTTGGAGATGTTGACACCACTTCGAGGAGGGCAGTCCTTTCGTGGCTCAGGGGGGACGGGGACCGGAGGAGCTGGAACCACGGTGGCAGTGGCTCTCAGAAAAGGCCTTTGTTTCCAGTTCAACGATGGCCAGTGCAGATTTGGGGGGTCGTGTAAGTATAAGCACGAATGCTAAGGGTGTGGGGGAACTCACAGGTTCTCAAAGTGTTTCAAGAGAGGTAGAGGACCGGCCAAATCCAGGGACGTGGTACTATTTTTTTTTTATTAATACAGTCACCTGTTTTTCTTTTATTTCCCAAGGTGTTTTTTTCCATCAACCCAGAGAAGGGCACAAAAGTAGAGAAGACAAACACATCCTGTCATCATGTGAACCCCTAGAGTTCTTACCTTGATTCAAGAACTTTCAGATCATGAGTGGCGTGATGTCTACAATGAACGTAATAGCAAAATAGAATGATCCAGGGACTCTATATAGGTAAGATAGGCAGATTTATTTTGACAAACACGCAGCAATGTTTTGACTCTCAATGGAGTCTTTTTCCATTGGGAGTCGAAACGTTGCTCCTTGTTTGTCCAAATAAATATGTCTATCTTACCTACATCTTTGTATTTTGCTATTGATATTTGGGGACCCTGCTAGTACTGGACTTGGATGCACATTGGAGGGTAGTGGAAGAGTGCGGTTCGTCCCTTGCTTTACTGTGAATATGAACTTAAGTCAGTAAGATTTGACATGTGCCACACTCATAGCTTGAAGATTTGTTTCAGCTCATTTGCTGCCTACTTCTTCAAGCTGAAGAACCAATAAAAGTTTTAGACAAAATAATCAGAGTTTTATTGCTCTTATATTTCACGATTTGCATTCCTGTACGTCAATTTGAAAAGCTTGTTTGAAGATACATTTGTTCAATTTATTCTAATAAGGAAATGCAATAATCCTTTCAGAGTGTTTTAGTCATAAAAATATAACCTCTTAATTGTTCTCTGATCCTCTTTCTTACCCTTTCTTTCTCTATTTTTCTTTAAAGGGACATGCATCACTTAAAAACACCTATTGAGACAACTGTCTCATTCCGTAGTTTAACACGGGGCATCGAGCTCAATACGAAGCTTGATAGATTGACCCCTTAGTCTACAGTGGGTTACATTTTTCACATTTCTGGTAAAAGTCACAAGTCTATAAGAAAGAATTGCAATTTAAATGAAATTCTCTAAAATAGAAGTGTTCAATATGCTGTAATGTATAGAAACAGATAATTTTTTTCGCTGAGCAATAATCCTAACTGGCAATGTAAAATATTTTTTGGTATTAGATAGAGTCATAGTACAGGATTTTATACCTTTAACTTATAATGAATACATTTTACAGAAAATGTATTTGTTTATTTAAATGTTGCTTTAACTGTAAAACTCATCATTACACTGCAAAAGACACTCTTATACATTAACTAAATATTTTAATTGTATTTTGGCACATTGTGTTTCATGAATAATATGGCTATCTAAAACAACTGTACTTGCTCCCGGCATGGAAAATGAGAACGTGAGTAATGGAGCCCTGGAGGAGTTCCTACTACGTAGGGGCAGGTGACCCTAACGTAGGTCCAGAGCAGAGGATAGGTTAGGAGTTGGTATAGGAGGGGCTGGAGGAGGACTACTTAAGTGAGAGGCGGGGACCCAGAAAGAGCGCCAATTTAGTCATAAGGTCCGTGGGGGAAGAAGCTACCTATTTTTCCACCACGTACATTGCATCATGGCGGCGTTGAGGGACCTGCTCGGGACAGTCATGGCCCTGGCGCAATCCAGGGGCATCGACTGGCTGCAGGAGCAGATGGTGATGGCGGGCATTGTGCCGCCTGGGAGCACACATCCGGTCGGGAGAGGCAGGACAGCACGGCCTGGCAGCAGGCCAGCCAGGAGAGCCAGACCTCCGGTGCAGCTTAGCCCGGAGGTGGTGAGTGGACCCAGGACTCGTGGGTCGTGTTCCAGGGGCAGCAGGAGGACGGCGGTGGAAGTGGAGGTCTCGGGAGCAGTGGCGGCGGGAGCAGACGGACCGGGGCAGCTGGATGGAGGCCAGGATGACGTCACCGCCTGGCGGTCGGGTGGTAGAGGACGCAAGGCGAGGGGAGCAGGAGCAGGTAAGAGGAGGAGTGTGGCAATAGGAGCCGTAGTGTTGCGGTAGGCTATGGGTGATGCAATGTGGATGGAGGCACACAGGGAAGGCCTGTAAGGGAGGGATGGCATAGCGGGATTGAGGTGCACAAGGGGTTTTGTTGTGATGAGGGGAATGAGGTGCGGGATAAGCACCGGGGGGGAGGGTGTGTAATTGCAGGCCGCCATGAAACCCCCCACTGTAGATAAAGTGGCGGTGGTTGGAAAGAGGGGGTATGCATTAAGGATGGGGGGGTTGCCACAGTGGGTAACAGTGGCTGTAATATGCCGGTAGGGATCTGTGATGTTAGGTTTTTTTTAGGTTGCTAGGAGCTGATAGGCAGGGGGTGGTTATGAAGTATGGTCAGAGCAGACATAGGCAAAAGGGGGTTTAGAGATAATAGGGGTGGGATGGTGTTTTCCGGCAGGTGGGTGTGGGTAGCAGGCCAAGGGGCCTTCAACATGGGTAGAGGGGGGCCACTTGTTAAGTATGGATAGGTATGTAAATGGTGGGGGAAGTGGCAGCAATGAAGTGGGTGGAGCTTGATGCAAGTGCTGAGTTGGGTGGTGTGTACTCTGCCCCCTCCCTCCCCCCTTTTTTTTCTTTTCCTATCCCCCCCTTCTTTTCTTCCCCCCATTTCTCTTCTTTCCTCTCCCTCCCCCCCACCAGGGGTGAATTAGGGTGTCTGGTAGGGGGCGGGGGTAGGCATTTGTGATGATGAGGGTAGTAACATGTTGTGTTTGCACCTTCCCCCCCCCCCCCCCGTGACATTGCAGCAGGCAGGAGAGTGTCGGGCAGGAGCGGGGACCGGCGGAGGGGTCGCCTATACACGAGCCAGACTTCAATGAGGCGGATATGGATACCATTTTCTTGGAGGATTCCTACAATGAGTTTGAGGAGGAACAACAAGGTGGCGGGGATGACGGAGCAGTTACGGTGGACCAGGTAGGCGACATGAGGGTTTTAGCTCAATTGTTGCAAATTGTGGCTCCTGGTGCTGGAAGGAAGTAGTAGGGGGCCCAACCAGGAGACGGGCCGGGAGCAGAGTAGCAGGGACAGCGGGAGCAGGACAGGCTCGGGGTGGTCTGGAGGGACTGGCCCTAATGATACACTTTCTTCACAGGCAGGAGCAGGAGACGGCGCTAGGCGTAGCAGCCAGAGAAGTAGCGGATCAGGAGCAGTGAGACGACAGGACAGGTCCCGTTCCCCAGTGGAGGATAGAAGGATAAGGAATTGGCAGGCTTCCCCTACTTGGGGCAGGTTGGAGAGGTCTCCGAGGAGAGGCAGTAGCATAGAGAGAGGGAGATCTAGGGCCAGGGCGCGCTCTGCTGAAAGGACAGGAGCAGAGAGAGCGGATCGGAGGTCGGTGGAGAAGAGGAGGGCAGAAACAGAAGGGCGACGGAGTAGGACGGCCATCAGCTCAGGACCTGCGATGGCACCTACCAGCACAGGTGAGGTGTCTGGGGTAACGCCAGTTCCAGCTGTAGACACAAACAGTGTGGGTAATGCTTCTGGGGGGGTGGCAATGTTATTGAAAGGTTTGAAGGATTTGGTAGCGCAGGTGGAGAAGCAATGTTGGGAAGGGGGTACGGTTGCAGGGGTCTGGGGTCAGCAAGGGGGGGCTCAAGGCGCACCAGGGGGAGCGGGGGCAGCCACTGTTGCAGGGGACTCCATTAAGGTGGCGGAGGTTGCCATGACCAGGCCGTGTTTGTGCACGATTGGGCCGCTGGGGATTCACCTGACCCAAGAGGTTAAGGAGAAGATTTGGAAGCGGGAATTCTTGGAGATATTTTCATTGCTCACACTTGAGCAATTCGTGGAGATCAAGGAGGACCCGAAGGTGGAGCAAGGGAAGAAAGAGGAGCGCAAAAAGAGGTACAGGAATCTGCCGAAAACATTTGGTAACTGGTCCTGGGCCTTTTGCATATTGGCTAGCGTAATGGCTGAAAAGTTCCCGGAACAAGGTTCGGCGTTGTTTTGTTACTTTGACAAAATATCGGCGGCATATCGGACATACGGAGGGATGGCGTGGTGGAGGTATGATGAGCAGTTTCGGCAGAGTATTGCTGTACGGCCAGACATGAAGTGGGTTGATTGGGACATGGGGATCTGGTTGGAGATGATGACGCCACTTCGAGGAGGGCAGTCCTTTCGTGGCTCAGGGGGGACGGGGACCGGAGTTGCTGGAACCACGGCGTCAGTGGCACTCAGAAAAGGCCTTTGTTTCCAGTTCAACGATGGCCAGTGCAGATTTGGGGGGTCGTGTAAGTATAAGCACGAATGCTCAGGGTGTGGGGGAACTCACAGGTTCTCAAAGTGTTTCAAGAGAGGGAGAGGACCGGCCAAATCTGGGGACGTGGTTGCACAGGGCCAGGATGCCCGTGAAGGTCATCGAGATGGTGCCTTGGTTTAGACGGTACGCTAGGGGGCGGAAGGGGAAGCGGGACGCGGAGCTGTTAACTGGCTTCAGCTCGGGGTTCTGGATACCATTTGAGGAGAAAGGGGGTTTTCGGGATCATGGGAATTTGAAATCGGCTAGGATGTTTCCGGAGGTGGTGAGGGAGAAGTTGGGGAAAGAGATTGCATTGGGGAGGATGGCAGGTCCATTCAAGGAGATTCCGTTGGTTAACTTGAGGGTTTCCCCGCTGAGGGTGGTACCTAAGAAGGCTGTTGGTCAGTTTCGGATGATTCACCACTTATTGTATCCCAAAGGGGAGTGGGTGAATGATGGGATTGATCCAGGGGTTGCAGCGGTTCGCTATGCGTCTTTCGACAGAGCGGTGGAGCTCGTGAGGGCAGCGGGGGTGGGAGCGCGGATGGCTAAGGTGGATGTTGATGCAGCCTTTCAGCTGTTGCCAGTGCACCCGCAATGTCATCACCTGCTGGGTTGCTATTTTGAAGGGGCATATTTTGTGGACCTCTGCCTTTCTATGGGCTGCTCGATCTCATGCGCATATTTTGAAAAATTCAGCTGTTTCGTGGAGTGGGTGGTGAGACAGAAGTCCGGGTTGGAATTAGTGGTCCACTATTTAGATGATTTTTTATTCGTTGGTCCGAAGGGATCAGGCGACTGTGTGCATCTGATGGCAGACTTCATGGAGGTGGCGGATCAGTTTGGGATTCCGGTAGCAGCAGAAAAGACGGAGGGCCTGTCCACATGCTTGAACTTCTTGGGGATCCAAGTTGACTCGGTGAGGATGGAATGTAGTCTACCAGCGGATAAGGTGAAAGACTTGGTGGAGGCAATTGAGGAGGCGTTGGGGAAGCGGAAGCTACAGTTGAGGGAGCTGCAATCGCTGATCGGCAAGTTTAATTTTGCATGTAGGATCATTCCGGTGGGGAGGATTTTTACTAGGAAATTGTCACTGGCAATGGCAGGAGTGCGGGAGCCTTCACATAGGATTCGATTGGGGGCCAAGCTCAAGGAGGACTTGGTGATCTGGAAACAATTTTTGCAGAATTTCAATGGAAAGGCATTGGTGCAGGAGGCCATGGCGGCTGAGGCGGAGCTGCATTTGTACATGGATGCGGCGGGAGCAGTCGGGTTTGGGGCCTACTTGCAAGGTAAATGGTGTGTGGGGCAGTGGCCTGAAGAGTGGGTGCAAGTAGGATTGACAAAGAACTTGGTGTACCTGGAATTGTTCCCATTGGTGGTGGCTTTGAAGGTATGGCCTCACATTTTGGCGAATAAAAGGGTTACGTTTCATTCAGATAATATGGGGGTGGTGTTAGCTATTAATCGTTTGTCTACTTCCTCTCTGCCTGTAGTTCATCTGTTACGTTTGTTTGTTTTGAAATGCTTAAAATGCAATGTCTTGTTTTGTGCTGTGCATGTGCCAGGTAAAGAGAATAATGTGGCTGACGCTCTTTCCCGTTTGCAGTGGGAGCATTTTCGGTGTTTGGCTCCAGAGGCGGAGGAGACAGGAACGCAGTGTCCAGTGTCTTTGTGGGAGAGAGCATTCGTGGCAGGTTGAATATGGTGAGGGGAGCAGTAGCTCCAGGGACCTGGAAGGCATATACGCAGGTATGGGCACTGCGGTTTCAATTTTTGCAAAGCTGGGGGAGGATTCACTTGCCTGATGATAGGATAATGGCTTTGCTGGACTGGATGTTGATTTGGCAGCGAAAGGGGATTTCAAGATCTATGGTAAGAAGAAGGCTGGCAGCGATGTCATTTCTGTGGCAACTGGAGGATGGGACAAAAAAGTTTTTGGTGAGGCTTGCGGCGAGAGGTTTGTGTAAGGGAAGAAAAGTGCAGGACGGTAGGAGGCCCGTGGTATTTGCGGTGTTGACAAAAATAGTGAGTAATTTACAGGACACGTGTTCTTCTGATTTTGAGGTGAGATTTTTCAAGCTGGCTTTTTGTGATGGCTTTTCGAATATTGGAGCTGGTGGGGAAGAATAGACAGGATAAAGGGGGGATTCAGGTGGCAGATGTGGCAGTACGTGATGGAGCTTTGACAATTTGGTTGACAAAATCTAAAACGGACCAGGTGGGCAGAGGGTGCCAGATAACTTTGAAAGCCATGGGAGGGTCATGTTGTCCGGTTCAGGGGTTCCAGGAGTATGTGAGGGTGAGGCCTCAATTCGGGGGTCCGTTGTTTATACATAGAGACGGGTCGTCTCTTTCGCAGTTTCGAATTCAGATGGTTTTTAAGAGGTGTGTCAGTTTAGGGGGTTGGGAGCCGGGGGAGTTTGGGACACATTCATTTAGAATAGGGGCGGCTACGGAGGCGCACGCCTTGGGAATAGAGGTGGCAGGGATAAAGAGGATTGGGAGGTGGGTTTCGAATAGTTATATGTCTTATGTTAGACCATAGTTGATCAGCTGTTAATGTTGCTGTTGTTGTTGTGTTGTTGTTGTTGTTTATACAGGTCCGGTGCAGTGTTGGTTGATGGGCCATTCATATATCTACTGGGCAAGAAAAGCCGCAGCGGTTAAGGACGGTGAGGGGCAGCTTGGGTGGTCGCCAGAGGAAGTCAACATCCGCTGGCTAGGTTTCAGAGGCATGATGTGGGATCAGTTGTTGGTGAAGGCCTGAGGTACTGTTAATACATGCTGGGGGGGAATGATTTGGGGTTCATGTCCCAAAAGGATTTAGTGGATGGTATGAAGAGGGATGTAAAGAGGCTGTTGGAACTTTTCCCAGGTCTGGTGTTATTGTGGTCGGAGATTGAGCCGAGACTGGCATGGAGAGCCGCATGGGATGTGGTTAGGCTGGAGGCATCTCGAAGGAAGATCAATAGAATGATGAGTAGTTTTGTTAAGAGGTTAGGTGGGCTGTCGTTACGGCATGTGGAGTTTGAGGGTGACTCGGGTAAATGTTTTTTCCTTTGAGATGGGGTTCACTTGAATGAAGTAGGGCTACATTTGTTTAATTTCAATTTAAAGGAAGGGGTTACAATGGCCTTGGATTTGGTTGGCGGGGCACGGTGGTAGGCCTTTGCCGGTGGCGGAGTGCTTGCCTAGGATAGCAGTTAAGGGTACCTCCTGGAGAGGCAGGAGAGAGGTTGGTGGGTAAGGTTTTGGAGAATGGGAAGATGGGACTGCTATGGGCAAGCCTTGTGTGGTTTTTATCATTGTTTGGTAATGATTGATTTTGAATATGTTTATAAATAAAAGCTGCGGCCTTTGTACCCCATGTTGGTGTTATGTCTTTATTTGAGCAGGTACCGAGTGGAAGGGTCATGGAGCCCTTGAGGAGTTCCTACTACGTAGGGGCAGGTGACCCTAATGTAGGTCAAGAGCAGAGGATAGGTTAGGAGTTGGAATAGGAGGGGCTGGAGGAGGACTACTTAAGTGAGAGGCGGGGACCCAGAAAGAGCGCCAATTTAGTTACAAAGTCTGTGGGGGAAGAAGCTCCCTCCCTCCCTGTAGTTAGGTGAAGTAAGTCGCAGCAGTTGGGCGGAGTGCTTGCCTAGGAATAGCAGTTAAGGGTACCTCCTGGAGAGGCAGGAGAGAGGTTGGTGGGTAAGGGTTTGGAGAATGGGAAGATGGGACTGCTATAGGCAAGCCTTGTGTGGTTTTAATCATTGTTTGGTAATGATTGGTTTTGAATATGTTTATAAATAAAAGCTGCGGCCTTTGCACCCCATGTTGGTGTTATGTCTTTATTTGAGCCTTAGCCCCCCCAAAAAAAGGAGAAAATTTGATGATGCGTCATGCAGTGAATGGCTATTGCTAATTTAGAAGAAAAGGGATGTTGGATTTACTAGTTTAAAATGAATTTTTTTGTAAATTACAACAGTTCTAAACTGTAAAATGTACAGTTTAAAACTGTAAAGTTGTTTACATTTTTAATGTATTTTTTACAGAATTATTCTGGCAATCAGGGTAGCCATTTTTTGTAGAAATAACAGAAAAAATATGTTGGATTTACCAGATTAAGATGTATTTTTTTGTAAATTACAACAGTTTAAACAGTGAAATGTTTAAAAATGTAAACAACTTTACAGTTTTAAAGTGTAATGTAATTTTTACAGAATTATTCTGGCAATTATTCTGGCAACCACTGCCAGTTTTTTTCTGTAAAAACGGGATTTATTTTTACAGTGTACAAGATCATATTGGTGTATAAACTATATTCTGATATAGCATTCAAGAATCATACTTGTGTTTTTAAATTTCACACATCTGTTTTAATTTATGTAATAAAAGTTACAATTTAATCATAGTCAATTTCTTTGACCCCTTGAAAATTATGTATATAATATAACAAGGGAACACAGATGTGCTACTATAAGTGCATACTTTTGGTCGGACTATTCTGACTTAATTTTGTAAATATGGTAAACTTCTCATACTGATGGGAAAGGGTTAAAAAGTCAATAGTATAGCTTCCTGTCATAACTGACAGCTACCCTAGCAAATTAATTAGCGCAGACAGACACTTGCTGATGGTTTGGTTTCTGCAGCTAAGAAGTAGGCTAAGGAGCTGCAAGATCATGATCTGACAGGGAAGGTGACTTAATCTGACCTCTGATCTCTGAGGTCAAGTAGGCCAGCTCTCACCACAGATAAAAACTCTTAAAGCAGGGAGCACTGTCTGCCTATATTCAAAAGGGGTCCGTCGTGGGATTGAGATTGCCTACGAAATATTCAAAACTGCTGACATCAGTGACAGAAGTTAGTCTGCCAAGAGGCCTTTACTATACATATCAATGGGTGGTGATGCAGGCGATATTTTCAAAGCAGCATCTCCAGCTACATTTAATATTATTAATATTATTTTCTATCAGGTATTTGTGGAGCGCTAACAGGTTCCGCAGTGCTATAAACATAGGTGGTATATAAAAACAATTACAGGGATCAAATGGGTAGAGGGTCCTACCGAGAGTTGCACTGTTGTAGTCGGCTCTTATGAAGGTGGACTACAAACAGCTGGGCTCATAGGCTTACATGATATGGGGTTTAAGGGGATAGCAGTGGAGATAGGAAAGTTAGTGTAGGTTGTATGTATCCCTGAATAGTAGAGTCTTCAGGGAGCACTTGAAGCTTTTAAAACTAGGGGAGAGTCTTGTGGAGCGAGAGTTCCATAAGATGGGAGCCAGTCTGGAGAAATCTTGTAAACGGGAATGTGAGGAGGTAACAAGAGAGGAGGAGACTAGGAGATCATGAGCGGAGCAAAGGGGTTGGGAGGGAGAGTATCTGGCGACAAGGTCTGATGTAGGGGGAGCAATGCAATTAAGGGCTTTATAAGTCAGAGTGAGAATTTTGTGTTTAATCCTGGAGGCAAGAGGAAGCCAGTGAAGGGATTGGCAGAGAGGTGCGGCAGATGAAGAACGGCATGTAAGGAAGATGAGCCTGGCAGAGGTATTCATTATGGATTGTAAAGGAGCTAGGCGGCAGCTAGGGAGACCAGAGAGGATGGAGTTGCAGTGGTCGAGGTGGGAAAGGATGAGAGAGTGGATCTTAGTTGTGTCTTGTGTAAGGAAATGTCTGATTTTAGCGATGTTTTTAAGGTGGAAGTTGCAGGCTTTAGCCAAGGATTGAATGTGAGGAGTGAAAGAAAGATCTGAGTCAAGTGTGACTCCAAGACATCGGGCATGTGATGTTGGGGTAATGATGGAGTTATCAACAGTTATAGAGACATGGGGTGTGGAGATTTTGGAAGAAGGGGGGAAAATAAGGAGCTCAGTTTTAGAGAGATTTAGCTTGAGGTAGAGAGAGGACATCCAAGATGAGATATGAGAGAGACAGTTAGTGACACGGGTTAGCAAGGAAGGAGATAGTTCTGGTGCAGAGAGGTAGATTTCGGTATCGTCGGCATACAGATGATAGTGAAACCTGTGGGACTTTATTAAGGAACCTAATGAGGAAGTGTAGATTGAGAAGAGAAGGGGACCAAGGACAGACCCTTGCGGTACCCCAACAGAAAGAGGTAACGGGGCAGAGGATGCCCCAGAGAAGGCTACACTAAAGGTATGGTTAGACAGATAGGAAGAGAACCAAGAGAGAACCATGTCGCAGATGCCGAAGGATTGGAGGGTATGGAGCAAAAGAGGGTGGTCGACAGTATCAAAGGCTGCAGACAGATCAAGGAGGATACGTAGAGATAAGTGGCCTTTGGATTTTGCTGTAAGTAGGTCGTTGGTAACCTTAACAATTGCTGTCTCTGTTGAGTGAAGGGGGCAAAATCTAAAAATGTATATGCAATGTAAATAATCCCTTTAAATAATAATGTATTTCAATACGCTTTATGTGTGTCAACAGAAACTCAACCCATGTTCTTACAATACTGTGGAATTATGACATTAATAATTTACCTATAGGAGTTGGGGGATTGTGGGTATATGATAGATGTATATGCAATATTTAATGTACTTGAATTTTATTGTATATTGTTATAATATGTATTTAAAGTCTTGACGTGATTGTAAAAAAAAATTATTTTGCCTTTTGCATGTTTTTTTCTTTTTTTTTTTTTTTTTTAAATTGTGTTTGCGATATACATTTTTCATAGAAGACAGTAGTTGTGACTTCTGTTTATATTTATGTATTGCCGATATAAGTTCCCACTGTTCTGAACTTGTTATACTTATAATATTGAGACCGCACAGTAACAAACTTGTTATACTTATAATATTACAACCGCACTGTCTTGGGGTGCTTTAACCAATGGGAGATGGTCAGTCTATATTGGCGCTCCTTGTAAGTTGGTGACTGGCTGAGCAGAATATGGTCATATTGTGTGACTAAGATCCCTAATTTTTTAAAAAGAATAGTTGTCTCGATGTTTTTTGCAGGCAATTTTATGCAGCAGTTCAAAAAATATGTTGTACTTTTGAAAATGGATGTGCGCTAATACCTTTTTGTTTGTGTATAGACTAGGTCATATTGGCAGCACTCCCAAAGATGTGTATATAAACTTTTTGAAAGGTGTGCTAAACCAAATTTTGTATTTGTATTAAAACATAATCAGGTAGATTGACCATCTCCTATTGGTTAAAGCACCCCACCCAAGCTCAGGTGTGCTCATGACAGTGTAATAGATTTGTGAATATTAAGCCAGGGAGTCTCATTCTATTATGAAGAGTAAATGCAGGAATGATTCAGCCCTCTGAGGCAAAGGACTGTAGTGTTAGGACCAGTCTATATTGGGGCACCTTGTAAGTGGTGACTGGCTAAGCAAAATATGGCCATATTGTGTGACTAAGATCCCAATTTTATTTAAAAAGAATAGTTGTTGCTTGATGTTGTTTGCAGGCAATTAATTTTTTGCAGTAGTTCAAAAAATATGTTGTGTTTTGGAAATGGATGTGCGCCAATACCTTTTTGTTTGTGTAATTACTGGGTCATATTGGCAGCACTCCCAAAAATGTGTATATAAGCTTTTGTAAGGTGTGCTAAACCAAATTTTGCATTTGTATTAAAACATAATCAGGTAGACTGACCATCTCCTATTGGTTAAAGCACCCCACCCTACCTCAGGTGTGCTCATGACAGTGTAATAGAGTTGTGAATATTAAAGGGACATGAAACCCAAATGTTTTCTTTCATGATTTAGAAAGAGCATACAATTATAAACAACTTTCTAATTTACTTCTATTATCTATTTTGCTTCATTCTCTTGATAATCTTTGCTGAAAAGCATATCTAGATATGCTTAGTAGCTGCTGATTGGTAGCTGCACATAGATGCCTCCTGTGATTGGTTCACTGTGTGCATTGCTATTTCTTCATTAAAGTATATCTAAAGAATGAAGCAAATTAGGTAATAGAAGTAAATTGGAATGTTGTTTAAAATTATATTCTCTACCTTAATCATGAAAGAAAATGTTTGGGTATAGTGTCCCTTTAAGCCAGGGAGTCTCATTCTATTATGAAGAGTAAATGCAGGAATGATTCAGCCCTCTGAGGCAAAGGACTGTAGTGTTAGGATCAGTCTATATTGGGGCACCTTGTAAGTTGGTGACTGGCTAAGCAGAATATGGTCATATTGTGTGACTAAGATCCCAGTTTTATTTGAAAAGAATAGTTGTCTCGATGTTTTTTGCAGGCAATTTTTTGCAGCAGTTCAAAAAATATGTTGTGCTTTTGAAAATGGATGTGCGCTAATAAAGATTATATGTGCACAGACTTGTCAGTCTCTGTTAAGCTATAGCAGTGGGAGGGTACCACACTCTGGTTCTTACCAATGGGGCAATAAATTGCTGTACCGCCGGATGAGTGTTTTAGGTGGAGCAGCTGAGGATATTCAAAACAGGGTATCAACACCAATGAAAATTTTCTTTATGAAACAACAGAGACCAGTTCAGATGCAAATAAAGGGACAGTAAGTAAACTGCCAAAACAAATCTCATGATTACAGAAAATGAAAATTAAACCTTTATGACTCAAATAGAGCATGCATTTGTAAGAGACTTTTCTATTAAAGGGACACTGAACCCAAATTTTTTCTTTCGTGATTCAGAAATAGCATGCAATTTTAAGCCACTTTCTAATTTACTCCTATTATCAAAATTTCTTCATTCTCTTGGTATCTTTATTTGAAATGCAAGAATGTAAGTTTAGATGCCGGCCCATTTTTGGTAAACACACTGTGTTGTTCTTGCTGATTTGTGGATAAATTCATCCACCAATAAACAAGTGTTTTCCATGGTCCTGAACCAAAAAATAGCTTAGATGCCTTCTTTTTCAAATAAAGAAAGCAAGAGAACGAAGAAAAATTGATAATAGGAGTAAATTAGAAAGTTGATTAAATTTGCATGCTCTATCTGAATCATGAAAGAAAAATTTTGGGTTCAGTGTCCCTTTAACTTCTGTTACCAAATTTCCATCATTGTCTTGGTACAATTTTTTCTAAAAAATCATACCTAGGTATGCTCAAAAACAGCAATGCATTACAGTGACCTAGCTGATTATTGGTGGCTTCACACATACGATTTTTGTCACCAGATGTGTTCCATTAGGTCCTAATAGTGCATTGGCCACCTGGAGATGATTTTTAAAGGACACTAAGGGGCCAATTTATCATGTCCACCCAACATCGATAAAAAGGCTGTCTGCATTTATCATTGCACAAGCATTCCTTGTGAAATGCTTGTGCAATGCCCTCCCCTGCGTATTCACCGCTAGCAGGGGGTGTCAATCATCCTGATCGTATCTGATCGGGATGATTGCTATGCGCCGCCTCAGAGTTGGCTGAAGAGTTAAGGAGCAGCGGTGTTAAGACTGCTGCTTCTTATCTGAAGTTTCTGGTGAGCCTGAAGGCTCGTGCGGAAACTGCCGCTTCCGCATCTTAGTAATTCGGCCCCTAAGTGTCTCCCATAGTATATATTGGGGAGCAATATGTCATCAAAACATTGCTGACGTCGCCCCTCGTTGGCACTTTCTGTGTGCAGGGAGGTTGCCATATTTGAAAGATTACTACACAGCGCAGTGCGCTCACTGAAACCAAAAATGGTTTCTGTGTCAGAACACTTCAAATAATGCCTGTGCGACTTACTTTCCCTAAACCAACAATACCTGCCCCACACTATAAAGTATCAAATGATCTAGAAACAAAATTATCATGTTTATATATTAAAAAGTATCAAATGATCTAGATCAGTGATTTTTAACCTTTTTTTTTGCCGTGGCACACTTTTTTACATTAAAAAATCCTGTGGCACACCACCATCCCAAAATTTTAAAAAAAATCACACATTGTAGCCTAATACAGCATATATATATACACATACACACAAACACACACATACTGTATGTATTGTGCTGTTATGCCATGCCTCCTACAAACTACCCCTGCACTGGGAGTAAAAAACAAGCAAAGTTTAAAAAATATGTCACACTGTTGTCAGTCTGCCGTGGCACACCTGAGGATCTCTCACGGCACACTAGTGTGCCACGGCACACTGGTTGAAAAGCACTGATCTAGATCACAAGGTGGCGCTATAAACAAAAAACACCAAACTAACCAAATTTGAGTCTCCAATACTAACATACAAATATATAAAATTAATATAAAAATGATTTAATCCTTAGCTAAATAAGGGCTAGATTGCAAGTGATGCGCAAATGGTTTTGCACTAGCGCAATCGCGTTTTCGCAATCAATTTTCATTCAGCTGATATTACAAGTGCAGCGAAATCGCGATCTAAGAGCTGTGGTAAACTGTTTTCCGAAACTAAAAAGTTGCACAAACCACTTCAAAAATACATTACAAAGTACACTTACACCCATAAACACTGATAAATAAACAATTAACCCCTAAACCACCTCTCTCCCTCATCCCAAAGTACCTAAATAAACTATTAACCCCTAAGCTGCCATCCTCCCACAGCACATTACCAAAATAAACTATTGACCCCTAAACTCCCATCCCCCCACATCGCAAAGTACCTAAATAAACTATTAACTCCTAAACCTCCATCCCCCCACATCGAACACTAAAAAAAACTATTAACCCCTAAACCGCCATCCCACCACATCGCAAACACTAATTAAAACTATTAACCCCTAAACTGCCATCCCTCAACATCCCAAACATTAATTTAACCGATTACCCCTAAACCGCCACACCCCCCATCGCAAACACTAATTAAAACTATTAACCCCTAAACCACCATCCTCTCACATTGCAAAGTTATAAACATCTAAACTCCCTAACCTAACACCCCCTAACTTAACACAAATTTACTAAAACAAAATTCTAACTACCTTAAAAAAAATTACCTGTAAAATTAAAGAAAACACTAATCTTACCTTTGAAGATAAAAACCTAACATTACAGAAAAAAACAAAACCTAACATTACAGGGGGAAAAAACCTAACATTACAGAAAAAAAAAAGAAGTTACCAAAAAAATAAATTACCCCTTAAAAAAAATCCTTTTGTAGGGCATTGCCCTAAAGCGATCAGCTCTTTTGATGAAAAAAACCCCCAATAACGCCTCTAACATTACACCCCCCCCCCCCCCACCACCACAGCCTGGATGAAGATGGACCTCCGCTTGGATGAAGATAGAAGTCCCGCCATCATCATCATCGGTGAGTACCTTTATGGGGTTAGTGTTAGTTTTGTTTTGTTTTTTTGGGGTGTTTTTTGGGGGGGCAGCAAAAGAGCTGAATGCCCTACAAAAGTCCCTTTTAAGGGGTATTAGAATAGGATTATTTTTTTTTTATTTTCTTTGGTAACTTCTTTTTTTATTTTGTACAATGTTAGGTACTTCTTTCTGTAATGTTAGGTTGTTTTTTTTCAGTAATGTTTTTTTTTTTAATTTATGTTATGTTTTACAGGTAAATTTTTGTTTTTTAAGGTAGCTAGTATTTTGTTTAGTAAATTAAGTTAGGTGGTGTTAGGTTAGGGAGTTTAGAAGTTAGTTTATAACTTTGCATTGTGGGGGGTATGGCGGTTTAGGGATCAATAGTTTAGGTTATTTGCTCTGTAGGGGGATGGCGTTTTGACGGTTAATAGATTATTTAAGTTATTTGAATGTTGGGGGGTGGCAGTTTAGGGCTTAATAGTTTATTTAGGTTCTTTGCTTTGTGGGGGGTGGCAGTTTGGGGGTTAATAGTTTATTTAGGTTCTTTGTGTTGTGGGGTGGTAGTGGTTTAGGGGTTAATCATTTTAATTAGTGTTTGCAATGTGGAGGGATGGCTAGGGGCTTATGGTAGGGTATTAGATTTTTTTTACTTTTTTTCTCCATTGACTTCTTTGAGGAATGTAACAATGAAAGTTCGTTTGCGCCAGTAGGGTGTCAGTTTTATTTTCCACTTCTTTGCCTCCATTAATTTCTATGGGGCAATACATGCACGCGCATGCAAAACCTCCGCTTATTTTTGTGCTTTTCGGGTTACCGATAGCACAAAATACTTTTTTTTTAACTTGTAATACCAGCGAAACCCGACAAGCGCAAAAATATTAACGCTAGTGATGTTTTCACTAATGCAAAAAAAAAATTTACTGCGGCACTTTATTAATTTACCCCTAAATGTCCCATACACGTGGCTAAGTTCAAAGGGTTAGAGATGATTTGACAAAAAAAATCACAAAGTCTCATACAGTGCATATGTAGATAGGGAGCTCCTCTTCACAATCCCAAATCCAGAGATAAAAATTCTGGAAAAACAAACAGACATAGAGGGTGCCTCATGTGTGTTTCAATAGTTTATTCACCTTCTTCAATGATATAAATGTGCAGGGTACTCACATTTAGTGGCAGCACCCTGATAGAGGCCTACTGCAGATTATCAGTGATCCAGCTCACTGAACCTAGGCTGTAAAATATCCAGAGGTGACTCTCTTCCCACCGGTAGCAAAAAGGCTCAGTAAAAAGCAAATTCAACTTTTATTAAAACATAAGTAAAAACAATAAAATTCAAGCTGTGATGTTAAAGGGGCATCATATTATATAATCCCCTCATCCAACGCGTTTCTTGGCTATCACGCCGTTTCATTAGCATGTATCACAAAGTCCTGATGCTACCATATACAGTATATAGTCCATATCCAGTTGTGTCTTACTATGGCCTAATCAGCTTACATCAATTAAATAATCAAGGAACAGAAGCTTAGCCACACAAAACCCTCCGATACATAAACAAACCACCTATTTTTAACATCATAAGTAACAAAATATATGCTTTTGCTATGTAACTATATCTCGCTACACATGTTTGCCATATATTAATAAATATAACAAGTCCTATAAGACAAAAAAGAAAGAGGCGCTCTTGGTGCAGACAACCCTAAAACTGTATATAGTAACACTGGTGTTGGTGATAGAAACGGTACTCACAAGTGTAATTGCACATACAGTGCAATATCTGACAAGCCGAAGCTTCAGAGCCGCTCGGCTGACTCAATCCTGGCCGGTCTGCTGTGTGGGACCGCTGCAAATCCTCAAATCGTCCAATGTGCCGGAATATATACCTGGAATACAAAAAGGGGAATGCGCCCTTGGTGCAGAGAGAACCGATGCTATGGGACACAACAACGTGAAGCAATGGAAAGATACTCACAAGGGAGATTGCACAGCCAGTGCAATATCAAACAAGCTGAAACTTCAGAGCCATTCGGCTGACTCTCCAAAGGCAGATCAGCTGTTCCAAAAGTGAGCCGAAATTGTTCTCAGACTGGCAGCTGCTGTTCCCCAATATAGTAACCGCTTATATGGAAATCAAGCTTTCTTAGGCCTAAATTTAGAGTTGGGCGGTAGCCGTCAAAACCAGCGTTAGAGGCTCCTAACGCTGGTTTTTACCGCCCTCTGGTATTTGGAGTCAGTCAGGAAAGGGTCTAACGCTCACTTTGCAGCCGCGACTTTTCCATACCGCAGATCCCCCTACGCCATTTGCGTATCCTATCTTTTCAATGGGATCTTTCTAACGCTGGTATTTAGAGTCTTGGCTGAAGTGAGCGTTAGAAATCTAACGACAAGACTCCAGCCGCAGAAAAAAGTCAGTAGTTAAGAGCTTTCTGGGCTAACGTCGGTTTATAAAGCTCTTAACTACTGTGCTCTAAAGTACACTAACACCCATAAACTACCTATGTACCCCTAAACCGAGGTCCCCCCACATCGCCGCCACTCTATTAAAAAAATTTAACCCCTAATCTGCCGACCGCACACCGCTGCCACCTACGTTATCCCTATGAACCCCTAATCTGCTGCCCCTAATACCGCCGACACCTACATAATATTTATTAACCCCTATTCTGCCGCCCCCAACGTCGCCGCCACCTACCTACACTTATTAACCCCTAATCTGCCGACAGCACCGCACCGCTACTATAATAAATGTATTAACCCCTAATCTGCCTCACTCCTGCCTCAATAACCCTATAATAAATAGTATTAACCCCTAATCTGCCCTCCCTAACATCGCCGACACCTAACTTCAAGCATTAACCCCTAATCTGCTGACCGGAGCTCACCGCTAGTCTAATAAATTTTTTAACCCCTAAAGCTAATTCTAACCCTAACCCTAACACCCCCCTAAGTTAAATATAATTTTTTTCTAACAAAATAAATTAACTCTTATTAAATAAATTATTCCTATTTAAAGCTAAATACTTACCTGTAAAATAAACCCTAATATAGCTACAATATAACGAATAATTATATTGTAGCTATTTTAGGATTAATATTTATTTTACAGGCAACTTTGTATTTATTTTAACCAGGTACAATAGCTATTAAATAGTTAATAACTATTTAATAGTTACCTAGTTAAAATAATTACAAAATTACCTGTAAAATAAATCCTAACCTAAGTTACAATTAAACCTAACACTACACTATCAATAAATTCATTAAATAAAATACCTACAATTATCTACAATTAAACCTAACACTACACTATCAATAAATTAATTACATACAAATACCTACAATTAAACCTAACACTACACTATCAATAAATTAATTAAATACAATACCTACAAATAACTACAATTAAATAAACTAACTAAAGTACAAAAAATAAAAAAGAACTAAGTTACAAAAAATAAAAAAATATTTACAAACATTAGAAAAATATTACAACAATTTTAAACTAATTACACCTACTCTAAGCCCCCTAATAAAATAACAAAGCCCCCCAAAATAAAAAAATGCCCTACCCTATTCTAAATTAAAAAAGTTCAAAGCTCTTTTACCTTACCAGCCCTTAAAAGGGCCCTTTGTGGGGCATGCCCCAAAGAATTAAGCTCTTTTGCCTGTAAAAGAAAAATACAACCCCCCAACATTAAAACCCACCACCCACATACCCCTAATCTAACCCAAACCCCCCTTAAATAAACCTAACACTACCCCCCTGAAGATCATCCTACCTTGTCTTCACCCCACCGATCTGTCCTGGCTCCGAAGTCTTCATCCAAGCCCAAGCAGGGGCTGGCGATCCATAATGCGGCTGAAGTCTTCTATCAAGCATCGGCTGAAGAGGTCCAGAAGAGGCTCCAAAGTCTTCATCCTATCCGGGAAGAAGAGGAGATCAGCCGATCAGCCAATAGAATGCAAGCTCAATCTGATTGGCTGATCCAATCAGCCAATCGGATTGAACTTGAATCTGATTGGCTGATTCCATCAGCCAATCAGAATTTTCCTACCTTAATTCCGATTGGCTGATAGAATCCTATCAGCCAATCGGAATTCGAGGGACGCCATCTTGGATGACGTCCCTTAAAGGAACCTTCATTCTTCAGTTGGACGTCGGAAGAAGAGGATAGATCCGCGCTGGAGGTCTTCAGGATGGAGCCGTTCGTCATCGGATGAAAATAGAAGATGCCGCTTGGATCAAGATGGTTGCCGGTCCGGATCTCCTCTTCTTCCCGGATAGGATGAAGACTTTGGAGCCTCTTCTGGACCTCTTCAGCCGACGCTTGATAGAAGACTTCAGCCGGATTATGGATCGCCAGCCCCTGCTTGGGCTTGGATGAAGACTTCGGAGCCAGGACGGATCGGTGTGATACCCGGTGTGGTGAAGACAAGGTAGGATGATCTTCAGGGTGGTAGTGTTAGGTTTATTTAAGGGGGGTTTGGGTTAGATTAGGGGTATGTGGGTGGTGGGTTTTAATGTTTGGGGGGGGTTGTATTTTTCTTTTACAGGCAAAAGAGCTAAATTCTTTGGGGCAAGACCCACAAAGGGCCCTTTTAAGGGCTGGTAAGGTAAAAGAGCTTTGAACATTTTTAATTTAGAATAGGGTAGGGCATTTTTTTATTTTGGGGGGCTTTGTTATTTTATTAGGGGGCTTAGAGTAGGTGTAATTAGTTTAAAATTGTTGTAATATTTTTCTAATGTTTGTAAATATTTTTTTATTTTTTGTAACTTAGTTCTTTTTTATTTTTTGTACTTTAGTTAGTTTATTTCATTGTATTTAATTGTAGGTATTTTATTTAATTAATTTATTGATAGTGTAGTGTTAGGTTTAATTGTAGATAATTGTAGGTATTTTATTTAATTTATTTATTGATAGTGTAGTGTTAGGTTTAATTGTAACTTAGGTTAGGATTTATTTTACAGGTAATTTTGTAATTATTTTAACTAGGTAACTATTAAATAGTTATTAACTATTTAATAGCTATTGTACCTGGTTAAAATAAATACAAAATACCTGTAAAATAAATATTAATCCTAAAATAGCTACAATATAATTATAATTTATATTGTAGCTATATTAGGGTTTATTTTACAGGTAAGTATTTAGCTTTAAATAGGATTAATTTATTTAAAAAGAAATAATTTATTTCGTTAGATTTAAATTATATTTAAGTTAGGGGGGTGTTAGTGTTAGGGTTAGAATTCGCTTTAGGGGTTAACACATTTATTATAGTAGCGGTGCGATCCGGTCGGCAGATTAGGGGTTAATTATTGTAGGTAGGTGGAGGCGACGTTGGGGGCGGCAGATTAGGGGTTAATAAATATAATATAGGGGTTGGCTGTGTTAGGGGCAGCAGATTATGGGGTACATAGGTATAATGTAGGTTGCGGCGGTGTACGGAGCGGCAGATTAGGGGTTAATAATAATATGCAGGGGTCAGCGATAGCGGGGTTGGCAGATTAGGGGTTAATAAGTGTAAGGCTAGGGGTGTTTAGACTTGGAGTACATGTTAGGGTGTTAGGTGCAGACTTAGGAAGTGTTTCCCCATAGGAATCAATGGGGCTGCGTTAGGAGCTGAACGCTGCTTTTTTGCAGGTGTTAGGTTTTTTTTCAGCTCAAACGGCCCCATTGTTTTCTATGGGGGAATCATGCATGAGCACGTTTTTGAAGCTGGCCGCGTCCGTAAGTACCGCTGGTATCGAGAGTTGCAGTGGCGTTAAATATGCTCTACGCTCCCTTTTTGGAGCCTAACGCAGCCCTTCTGTGAACTCTAAATACCAGCGGTATTTAAAAGGTGTGGGGGAAAAAAAGCATGCGTAGCTAACGCACCCCTTTGGCCGCAGAACTCTAAATCTAGCCGTTAGTCTGTATTATTTGAGCGGCTCAAAAGCGATGGGTCCCCAAACGTGTAAGGATGAAATGATTTGATCATAGGCAAGGTAGAGCTAATAAAATCACTTTTATTAAAAACATTAAAAGTTTGCTTTGCAACGCGTTTCTCGGCTTAAGTGCCGTTTCATCAGGCTACGAGAAACGCGTTTAATAAAAGTGATTTTTATAAGCTCTACCTTGCCTATGATCAAATCATTTTATCCTTATACGTTTGGGGACCCATCGCTTTTGAGCCGCTCAAATAATACAGACTAAGAAAGCTTGATTTCCATATAAGCGGTTACTATATTGGGGAACAGCAGCTGCCAGTCTGAGAACAATTTCGGCTCACTTTTGGAACAGCTGATCTGCCTTTGGAGAGTCAGCCGAACGGCTCTGAAGTTTCAGCTTGTTTGATATTGCACTGTCTGTGCAATCTCCCTTGTGAGTATCTTTCCATTGCTTCACATTGTTGTGTCCCATAGCATCGGTTCTCTCTGCACCAAGGGCGCATTCTCCTTTTTGTATTCCAGGTATATATACCGGCACATTGGACGATTTGAGGATTCGCAGCGGTCCAACACAGCAGACCGGCCAGGATTGAGTCAGCCGAGCAGCTCTGAAGCTTCGACTTGTCAGATATTGCACTGTATGTGCAATTACACTTGTGAGTACCGTTTCTATCACCAACACCAGTGTTACTATATACAGTTTTAGGGTTGTCTGCACCAAGAGCACCTCTTTCTTTTTTGTCTTATAGGACTTGTTATAATTATTCATTATTATACGGAGAGAGCAGCTATCTGATGGGGATCATCTGATGTTTTTTGTATCAAGAAGGTCACCTTATCGAGCAGATCGTATATTTGGACTCTGATTGGACATTTTTATGTGGCAGGTTTTAACCTAAGGATTGCCTTAGGAATTATATAAATTATTATATATCTAGGAGAATATATATATTATATCATCTATTTATAGCTTACATTGTATGTTTTATATTACAACCAAATAGAATTCCCTATTAACATAAACTTTTACACTCCCATTGGAGGATTTGGGATTGTCTAGTTCCCCACATATTACATATTATAGTGAGCAGCATAAAATAGGCGCACCTCCTTTTCTGTTGACACAATTCACTATTGTGATTTGTGTGTGGTTCCACTATTTGTTGTATATATTAATAAAACATGGATATCGTAACAATATATCAGACATTTAGCTCCATACCACAAATACAATTTTCTTCCTTGAACCACTTGCATATTGCGAAAAAGTACTCATCTCATTGGTTCCATTTGTGGTCACGTGACTTATACGTAACAAACCAATACTATTAATATATTAATAACATGAGACCGTACCTGACATTCCTCATCTTATATATTCCTAATCAATTACTGTGCATGAATCATCTTATATTATGTTAGATCTCTAACAAATATATATGTCACAGAACATTGTTTGTACGCAGGTCACATAATCACAACGTCACCCTCCTCTGTGACTTATTGTCACTTTATTCGCAGTCAATCGTATCTGATCAGGCTGATTGCTGTCCACCTTCTCAGATGTGGCGGACGAGTTAAGAAGTAGCGGTCTTAAGAAAGTTGTTTCTTAACTGCGCAAAAACAGGTGCATTAATAAATCAGCCCAATAGTGAGTATATGATCATAAGGATCCTTAAATAGTGACATGACTAGTATCATAACTACATAACTATTACAGTGTTCAATAATCTGTAATATTATGATACATATATATATATCCAATAACTATGCAAATGTGATTAATACACCAATGGGCAAATAAATCAATAAATCATACTACTAGATCTAACAAAGTGTTATCTATAGTGCTATTTCTGGTAACTAAATTAATCTTGAAAATCTTAAAATAAGACCAACTACATATAAATTAAATTAAGAAGGAGTATGCTTATTCTCATGCATAATATGTAAACACTTAAAAATTCAAATAATTGAATAAAAGGAGATCTCCAGAAAGCTGCAAGATCTATCACTTCTTTCAGACCAGATGGATACATGATGGATATTGATTATATATAAGGTAGCATTAGGACTTTGTGATACATGCCTGATGAAACGGTGTGATAGCCAAGAAACGATTGAATTTGCTTTTTACTGAGCAAATCAGTCCTTTTTTGCTACCAGTGGGAACAGAGCTGCCTCTGGATCTTTTATAGCCTAGGTTCGATGAGCTGGAGCACTGAGAATCTCCAGCAGGCCTTTATTAGCACATCAGGGTGCTGCCACTAAATGAGAGTACCCTGCACATTTATATCATTGAAGAAGGTGAAGAAACTATTGATACAAACATGAGGCACCCTCTTTGTTTTTCCAGAAGACTGTAAAGTACCGCCACCGAAGAGGTGGTGAGACAAACATGGCTGACACCTTACTCCTAATCTGTACTTCAGAGATTGGAATATATATAGCACTATTGGCGATGTATCCCATTCAAAGGTTACTCCCTTTGAACACCCAACAAACTCCCACATAACGCCTTCACCTATGAAAGTGTTTTCTATTGGCTGTTTTGAATTTAGATTTGAAAATCAGCCAGTAGGAATGCAAGGGTACCCCTATTTAAGGGAGTATCTAGCATTCAAAATTCAGTGGGCGGCAGGTGACCTTATGAAGAGGACATCAGGGATGAAACATCAGAAGTAAAGAAGTTAAGAAGACGCACCAGGTGGAAGATGGATGAAGACTACCTCAGCGGAGCGACGGCAGAAGATGGATGAAGACGGACCACCAGTACAAGAATGAAGATAGACAAGGACCACCACCTTCATGAAGATGAACCACCGCTGCCTGGATGAAGATAGAAGAGGAATGCCGCCTACATGAAGATGGCCACCCTCCGCCGTCCCACCAAGAAGAGGAGCACCATGTATATATAAAAATATATATTTAAAACTAAAACAAACATTTTCTTCTATGTGAAGAATATTGGAATGTACAATATGTGTAACGTGCTTCTTGTTTCATGCTGTAGGTCTTATGCAGTTGGTTTAGCGCACATGAAGGAATATGAGCATTATATAAATAAAAAAGATTGAAAAAATATGAACTATTATATTTATAGTAAAATATACATATATATGGGGGGCGGAGCTAGCTACCTAGCTAAGCAGTCGCAGCAGAGGAGAGCTCCTGCCGGAAAAGTTATTAAAAGTTAATTTTGTTAGCCTAAAAGCTTTTGGAATACTCCTTTTCTGCCCTAAACTGGCTCTATACACTGTGGGCTTGTGTGCTGAGCCTAATACCACTCCATCGGACGCCTTTTTTTTTTCTTGAAAGGACCGCATCAAGGCCGGACACTTAAGAGATAGAGTGGAGAAATTCCTAACGGAGTATACCTCTTTCAACTGCCGCCAGCCTAATTCCTCTCTCATCCAGCTCCGGAGGGTCGGGGCTCCGCTCCGGAGCTGCAGCAGCAGCTGCCATCACATCTCCTCATCTCCATCTACGGACCGGCCCTGCACTTACCATCACGCACGGGACCCGGCTACGGCCCTGCAACACCTACCAGGGCCTCTCCGAGGCATAGTGGAAGCAGGGAGACCGACCGGTGTTGAGGCACAGGAGGGAGGCTGAGCGGGTAAGTGACTGTAGCCATAAGGGACCCAGTGCAGGTTGGCGCGAAAAACCGCCATCTTGTCTTCTCCCACGCCAGCCTCCCATAGAGCAGCGTCAGGCCCGACCACCTCTCCATACCCGATAGTGCCCCTGGCTACCTCTTTAGGGCCACTGCCCCAAATACAGCTTGATAGCAGTGCCCGGGGATCACAACATTAACATACCCTGCAGCACTCCTCATTCCTACCTAAGGCCTGGAGACACGGCGCCACAAACGACACGCCACATAAAAGGCAGATTCTTCACAGGGCCTGGCTCTACTTTCGCTCTACTTTCACCCCGCAAAATTAGCTCCCGGCTATCCCGGAGTTTTATGTAGAGAGGGCCCTCTAGGAAATACCACGTCCTGAACATTAGGATATATGATCCATCTATGCCCCACGTGGCACTAGTACTCTGGTTACAGACTTGGTTTTTAATCACCTCCACTTAGATTCTCAGCACACGTCCCACTCAGCTTTTTCACGTATGACATCCTACAATAATCCTTTACAGAGCAGACTCAATACCACTTCTAATTAAACATCGCTCCGGTATCCCTCACTTCAAGAAATCTGATAGCTGGAGGAGGAATTTAATCATAAAATCAAGAAGGAGAGCAGACAGCACATCAGCACTCCCTTGTCACCACACACACACTTCATACTGTCGCAGGGCAGAGGCGACCAGCAACCTTTTTGGAGGGGGCACAAGGCATTATCAAGATACAGGCCTTTTTTTTTTTTAACCCTGCTATACTCGTTAACACCTACATTGTGTGAGACTAAGATAACGTCTGCTTCTCTGTCACCTGTTACCCAACACCCAATATCTCCAAACAGGGATTTAACACCTTAAACTGTTAGTGCTCTATCTACATTCTTTTTGGTTTGTCTGCACACAATACTTCTGGCAAGCTAAGCCCTGCTGGAATACATAAACTTTAACATCATAGGCAACAGGACTGCAACCGAGCTATATTAAGGAACTGTAATATTTGAGCACTAATAAGCCACAGATCCATTTTGTGGCACATCCTGCTTAGTGCACTATTCAGAACTTGGGTAACATTACTGCTATAAAGTTTGAGCTGCTGCGTCAGCATGTGTATCTCTGCAGTTTAAACTCAGAGTGGAGTGTCTTAACCCATACCCTTTTTTTTTCTGCAGGAAAAGAACTAGTTTAATTGTACTAGACCTTGAGTGGTGCAACATTTCAGTACAGTGTTTGTCTATTAAAATCTATTTTTTTTATGTTTTAGGTTACATATCTGGTTTAGAATGTTTACTGTTTAACCTAACCTTGATTCTCTCATTACAGACCTATTACTATAAGAGGTTACCTTTCCACAGATATATAGTATAAGGCGGTATCTTGTCCTCTCACATGTATCACTGTTTTACAGGTCTAGATATGTTACTTTTCACTAGGTGTTAAAGACCAGAAGCTCACCACTATAACAATTTGAGCACTCTCTCCACCCCTTTCCTGCTGTGCGCAATCACAGTAGGTCATATCCCCATTCCTTTCTCCGTCTTGACCCAGTGTGGGTAATTTCCCCTGGAGAGGGTGTACATTGAGAATTTCGCTCTGCCGACCTCAGCAGTGGACTGATTGAGATCTACTCATACTCAGGGGCATACCCACAAAATCCACTGTGGCAGTAAGCAATCTGCTGAAAATGGCCGCCTAAATCAAGATTGACGTCAGGGGGACTTTAGTTAGACACTCCTCACCATTGTCCTGCTTATTACTCTATCTGCTATAGAGCAAAGGCCCAACCACACTGGTCTGTCACGGAAAACAGGCTTTACAATATGTCCCAGGCTTCTAAGAGAAAATCAAAACCGTCCCATCCACCCCGGAAAACAGTTGCAGATCATTTTAAAAATCATCACGCTGGGAAATCTCAAATGTATAGGGAATCTGCTTCTGCACTGGAGGGCAGCGAATCTGAGGGCAGCATGGACTCCCAGTCCCCTATACCAGATGCTCTGTCTGCCAACATTGTTGATGTCCTAACCAGGCGTATGAACCTCCTTCAAGACACGCTAACAAAAGAAATTAAAGGTTCTACAGCTGAGCTTCGTAGAGAAATTGGTGCATTAGGAGAGCGCACTGAAACCTTAGAGCGCAAACAAGAAGACCTAACTGTGGATCATGCCCACCTACAAGCTTACTCTCAAAACCTAGCGATACAGATATCTGATCTGGAGTTAAAACTAGCCGATATGGAGGACCGCTCCAGACGAAATAATCTGAGATTTCGTGGAATATCAGAGGAAATCGGCCCCCAAGAACTGGAGTCTTATGTTTTGGAGTTTTGTAATATCTTACTACCTTCTTTGGATCCGCCTGGTCTCTTGTTAGACAGAGTCCACAGAGTAGCACGGCCTAGATCTGTTTCCCAAGACAAGCCCAGGGATGTCCTAGCTAGGATCCATTTCTTCACCCATAAAGAGAAGATACTGAGAGAGCTGGTTAACAAACCTCAACTCCCGGATAAATTCCTCCAAATTACTGTGTTCCCGGACATCTCTAGTTACACCTTGCAGAAAAGGAGATCCTTCAGGAATATTACTCAAATCCTAAGAGCGGATAATGTCAGATATAGATGGGGATACCCAACAAGGCTCATAGTTTCTAAGAATGGTGAGACTCACACAATTTTTACCCCTAAAGAAGGGTTTGACCTGCTACAAAGCTGGGGCCTAACTTCAGCTAAACCCCGATCAGAAACAGATTTTTTGACCTCTAGAGACTGCTCTGAAACCACGAACACAGCTCAATCATCGCAGAAACCTAGTCGTACCGACACCCCGCAGGTCACAAGAATCCGAGCTAGTGCCCTAGAATTCACTCCTGGACTCCAAAAGCCTACTAAATGAGAGATAGATAGCTCTGGTCTTTACACCTAACCGCTCCTGTTACCATACTGTTTCTACATCTGAAATTGAGCAAAATGTATATCTTGTTGAATATATTTATCATGTGTTAATTGTTCATTATCTAAATGGTGTGGGGCGACCCGGGATTCCCCGTGAAGGAGGGGCTGCTTGCCCAGAGATACCTGATTTCCTAAGTAATTATCTCCTCGCGGTTAGGACTCAAGGGTGCTCCCTACCCCATTATACTATCCAGGTAGCTAGACCTCCCTTGAACATTTACTTGTTGCTAAATTGAATTATTCCTAGGGATAGTAGAGACCTTGGTCCATTTCATAACACTGATGATATCTATCACTATGCTAGTAGATAGGTAATATGCTATTCAGTCTGTTGTAAAGACAATGGTTTGTTCCTTTTGTTCATACTCCCCCAATGACAGTCAATCTACATCTACAAGTTATATACTTGTACTACCCCCCCCCCCCCATATACGCAAATTTATTTGTGCTATCCCCTTGCACGGGGACTGGAGAAGTCAGTTTTGTATTCAAACACACTTCTCCTCTTGGTGATCCAGTGGTTCACCATACTGGCTACAGTTTTTAAATCTCACCTAATTCACACAATTACGATTGGCTCAAACCTATAGTCTTACTTTGTACTGTCTGTGTTCAACAGTTGTTTGTCCAGTTCATTTGTTTAACATTTTCACGTTCTCTCTTTTACTTTTCTCTCATTACACCCCAGGTGTTGTTATTGTCCACTAATACGAACGCTGAACTTAGGGCTCATCAAGTGCCATATTTAGGTGCGCAGACCCAGGCGGGGTGAGTTACATACCTAAT